>NC_066879.1:19008374-19309208 GCF_022985175.1 Labeo rohita | reverse complement strand
AGCTTCTCTGCAACATCTCAGCCTCAATCCAAACACAATTTATCAAAAGTCCTGACAGGGCAGCTGGTTCAGAGAGCAATGGTACCTTCCAAACAATGTTAAAGCTCAGAGCAGAGACAGAACAGAGAGAAAGAGCACTAGGGGGAAAAACAGCGGTAATGACGTGGCGCCAAATACAGTAAGTGAGGGCAGGATGGACACAGATGCAGTAAGTGACGTGGATCCGGAGCCGGACTGTTTATGGACTGGACACGGGTCCTAATTTGCAGACCCTGAGGCTGGACAAAAGCCTCTGGATACATGTGAGTACTGATAGAAATCTGTTTGTATAGACTGGAGTCCTGTCAGCACTAGCACAAGGCCTGGCTGTTTCTGCAATCACTTCCTGTCCTGCAAAAAAAATGCCTGGCATAAGCTCACAACTCCTGAGGAAAAAAAAAACGGGAACATTTTAACGACTGGTATGGCTCCAGTAAATGTTCTTACGTCATCAAAACACTGATACTGGAAAAATAAAGCTTTGATCTCTCTCTTTTTTTTTTTTTTTTTACATACAAGGGGGCTTGACAGACTGACTGGAATCTGAATATGACTGCAATAGAAAAACAACAAAACACAGCCCAGATCAATGCATATTAGCATGCACATTTACCCTACATATAACATATACAATTCTTCAATTGTGCAACTATGCACAGATTTAAAACACTCATTTGGCTAAAAGGTTGTACTCTGGATGCCCTTTCTAGAGTTTCAACATTCTCGCTAATTTAATTTGTCAACTAACAATGTTCAGCAGCAGTATGGATGCTCATAGACACCACATAAGAAAAAAAAATTGGTAAGTCATAATTATACCATAAGTTGCCGTAATAATATTTCTGGGGAAAAAAATGGTCAAAACTAATTTGAACTAGTTTCAAACAACGTTGAGCTTGTATAATTTCTTATGAGATAAATCGAAATCGACAAATTCAAAATTGAGGTTAAATCATATAAAAATTAAACCATATAAAGTCAAATTTGTCAAAACACAAAAGGTCATGACAAGTATGAATTAGTATCATTATTTTGACTTCTTGTCTCATAATTTGGATTCATAAATATGAATTATTCAGAATTGTAATCATGACTATTTCTTATATTTTTTACTTTTTTAAAATAAACTTCAGTGTAAAAACGTTACAAATTAATATTTGAGATAAATCAAAATCAACACATTTAAAACTGAGATATCAAACCAAATCAAGTCTAATTTGCGGCAAAAGGTCATATGACAAATACGAATTAGTATCTCATAATTTTGACTTATTCATATTTATGAGATAAATCTGAATTAGTAGGTCTAATTATTAATTAGTATTTCATTATTTTGAGTTTTTGTCTCATAATTTGGATTCATAAATATGATTTATGACAAGTCAGAATTGTAACCATGACTATTTATCTTTTAATTTTTAATAACAAATTAAAAATTAAGACATTAAATCAAATCAAGTCAAATTTGAAACAAAATGTCATATGACAAATATGAATTAGTTTTTCATAACTGTTAACATATATTTCTAAGATAAATCATAATTAGCAGATCATGAATTAGTCACAAAATGACTTTGTCTCATAATTTGGACTCATAAATATGAATTATGGCAAGTCAGAATTTGTAATCATGACTATTTATCTCACCATTTTGACTTTTTTTCCTGTAAACTTCAGCGTAAAAACATAACTCATACTAACTCATATTTATGAGATAAACCTAAATCAACAAATTAAATATTGAGATATTAAATCAAATCAAATCAAGACAAATTTGAGACAAATGGTCATATGACAAATATGAATTTGTATCTCATCATTTTGACTTATTCATATTTATGAGATAAATCATAATTATTAGGTCATGAATAAAATAGTATATAATAATTTTGATATTCATATTTATGAGATAAATCATTATTATTTGGTCATGAATTAGTATCTCATTATTTTGACCTTTTGTCCCATAATTACACTCATAAATGTGAATTATGACAAGTCAGAATTGTAATCATGACTATTTATCTCATAATTTTGACATTTTTTCTGTAAACTTTAGTGTAAAAACATAACTCATACGAACTCATATTTATGAGATAAATCGAAAACGACAAATTCAAAATTGAGATATTAAGCCAAATCAAGTCAAATTTGAGACAAAAGGTCACATGACAAATACAAATTAGTATCTCATAATTTTAACTTTGAGATAAATTATAATTATTAGGTCATGAATTAGTATCTCATTATTTTGACTTTTACTATAAACTTTAGTGCAAAAACAAGTACATGGTAAAATATGTTTCCATACAGTGTATATACACGCATTACAGTAAAATTCTGATTTACATTAAATTTACCCTGTTACAAAGTTATATCAGCTTCAATATTTTCTGTATTTCATGTTAAGCTCTTTGCTGACACTTATCTTCTTAGCTGCTGTGCTAACTTCTATAAAAGTGTATTAGGCAAAATTGGGAGATACACAATTCTGTCACAATAACTTTTTGTTTTTTATTCAGTGTTGAAAACAGGCTTCTGTGAGATTTTCATAGCTTCACTAGAAATGTGCTACTTAAACAACTGTGACCATAAAACAACTGATATTTTTAGACACTTCAAGGAAACCTTCATCAGACTAGCAGGAATTCCAGTTATCCCGTGAGCACACGGACAGTCTGACCGGACTGCCAAATCTGCACATGCCAAGATTAATGACAAACCGTGTCCAGCTGGAGCAGATTTGTTTTGTGCTTGAGCAAACATTGCAAAATTCTTCAGTCTGATGCTTCCATTCCTTGCTGGAAAAACAATCTTTAGTCACGGTGGTTGGGAAGACATAAACACAGGCCATGAAGCTAAGAGAGGTTTAAGTGTGTTTGACTGAACTTGTGTAAAGTAACACAGACTGACAGCACCTTAAATGGTAGTGTGAAGACAGGAAATGCTGCTGCTGTAATTAATGCAGACAGCAGACAGCAGACAGGCCCTTCATAGCTCACAGCAGAGAAAATGACAAAAGAACACTACTTAAACGACAGATGCCGGACAAGTGCTCATCAACAAAACACCAGGGGCTTCTTGCAGACGCAGCAAAAGAACATCGACATCAGTGGTAACATCAGAACAGAGTGGCACAAAAGCTTCTGTGTGTCAGACAAGACAGAACACACTGGACATCACAAACCATTTCTGACAGGACATGTGCCACCTCTTTTAGAAAGTGTTAAAAAATGCTAGCCTCATTTAAAGGGGAAATCAAACACAAAATTCACTTTTACGTGGTGTTTGCATTTAAATGTGTCTTAGCAGTGTGTGGACACAACCACGCTACAATGATAAAAATCCATTCACATTTCTATTTTTTTAACATTATAAATTTTTGTAACATTATAAATGTTTTTATCATCAATCTGATCAATTTAAAGCATCCTTGCTAAATAAAAGTATTAATTTCTATAACTTCTTTAAAAAAAAAAAATGATACTGACTCCACACTTTTGAATGGTTACAAAAAATGTTACAAAACCTTTTTATTTCAGATAAATGCTGGTCTTTGGACATATTCATCAAAAAATTCTGAAAAAAAATTGTACTCAACGTTTTAAATATTGATGATAATAATAATAATAATAATAATGATGATAAAAATGTTTCTTGAACAGCAAATCAGCATATTAGAATGATTTCTGAAGGATCATGTGACACTGAAGACTGGAGTAATGACGCTAAAAATGTAGCTTTGATCACAGGAATAAATTATGTTTTAAAATATATTCAAATAGAAAATATTTCATAATATTACTGCTTTTGCTGTATTTTGAATCAAAAAATGCAGGCTTTCTGAGCAGAAGAGACTTCATAAAAAAAAAACATTAAAAGTCTTACTGTCCAAAACCTTTTGACCAGTAGTGTATTTCACAATATTATAGTTTTACTGTATTTCTGATCATAAATGTAGCCTTGGTGAGAACAGAAAATAAATAAAAACCCTACAGGCCCCAAACACAACTGTGGTATTAAACGACATACATAAACTATTACTTGAAACAGAAGGATGGCCCGTAATGTATTAAGCGGATTAATTACAACTATAATGACTATCTGTGTCCTTACTTTCATGATGTAGCAGGCCGTGATAAAATCCCAAGGCACATGAGGTGGGGCTACATTATAAATCACCACCCTTTAACCGTGACTATAAATTGCAACAAACAAAACCAAGAGTTCACACCCTTTTTTCTGAGTCACAGATGCGTGAATACCAGCACTGACAGAGCTGTACTGTGTTTTGTTTACAGACGGCTGTTCTGTGCTCATACTGTACTGTCAAACATTCCCGTGCACGTTCAGCACGCGGCATCCTGCTTCCCCTCAGACGCTTGTTTACAAACAGCCTTTAGGTCCTGACCTATCGTGTTTGTGTTTTGAATAGGATGTGAGCACAATGAGGCTGGAAAAAAAGCCTTCTGTGAGACAGAAAGGAACTGAGTTTCTGACAATCCTGAACAACATTTTCAGCAGCTAAATCACTGATTTAAAGCAACAGTTAAGTCAAAATTGAAAATTCTGTCATTAATTACTCACCCTCATGTTGTTTCAAACTTGTGAGACCTTCGTTCATCATCAGAACACAAATTGGGATATTTTAAGATATCCAAAAACCTCACACTGCATTAAATTACTCAAAAAACTGCTAGTTTAAATAGTTAAACAATGGTGCGGTAACTTCGATCTGAATAGGCTTGTTTGCAGTCCTCTACACTCCATTTGTCCTTTGACCTCAGTTTCTCTCTCAGGATTTTAATATTCAGATATTACACTTAGCAGATTAGGGGATTTTCATTTCAGGAGCAAATGGTGCAATTTAATAAGCAGCCAAAGCGTGAAATCAATGTGTGCAGAATGTGCAATAAAACCAGCACACACAGCTGGAGGAAGACTTTTGGTTAGAGATAGATGTCTAAAGACCTCGTCCGTGGTTCAAAGAAACCACATATTGACAACATCAAAACATGACCTTACAATGTTGCACCAAATAATAAGCAGCTAACAAAGACAGCAAGGCAGTCTCCAAATTGCAAAGGTCTTCATGGATCATTTACAAAAGACTTCTCTGTTCAGAACAACTAATCTTCACGCAGACCTTATGAAAGCTGTTCATCAGGCCAAGCAATGAATAAACATGAATCACCATTTATGTTTGGGTTCCACAGGGAGGTAAAGGGTGTGTGTAATTGTTGACATATTGAAGCTCTCAATCCGATTAGAGAATTCCCAGCTCGGTGTTTGCACTCATTCCGAGCCGCGCGCTCAGTGAGGATTCCAGACCGCTGGCACGCTGCCATGCACCATTTTGTGCCCTGGTTGGAACAGAGGCCGGTGGAAGGGAGAGGCTCACAGCCTAGATATGAGGGCTCCAGCGAGCCTCAGCTTCAGATTCCACTCAGCTTTTCTGTCCTGCTTCATACATTCCATACAGGCAGCAAAAATATGAGTTAAATATGCTAAATCTTGCCAAAAAGTAGCATTACGTTTATTTGTATTGTGAAATGATGCTTTAAAAGACTCGAAAGGCATAGGAACTATTATCTTTTGTAACTAATACCTTCCAACTACCTGAATCAATGCTGATATTAAACATCTAATTTTTAAGATATAATCAATTCCCAATGGATAAGTTATGGTTTCTCTAACTGAATATCTTACATATAAATTTATGCAAGTAAAATGCATATGCAAATAATGTCTCATGCTGGCTTTAAAGGTCTGGGACAGCAACCAAAAGATTGTAGGTTCAAGTCCATTGGAAGCATGAATCCAGCAATAGTTTTTACACTGCAAACAAAGATACAAAAAGAAAACAAAAAGAAAAAAAAGATATATTAATTTAAAGCAAAATAAGATATTTAAGGTGGAATTAAATCAGTTTAATATCGTAGACAATTTCAACTAAAATTTGTGAGATTTAAGAATTTAAGAAGTTTAAGAAAAAAAACTTGATTCACAACCTAAACCTAAAACTGCAAGAAAGCAAACAAAAGAAAAAGGATCTGTAAATGAATTTTGCAAAATTATTTCTATTTTTAGCAATAAATATATAAAACTACAACAGTAATAAAATAATATTAATAATAATATTTTGTTAAATAATAAATATCAAGTATTTTGTGTAAAATAATATACAAAAATACCATAATTTCAAATATATTCTATTAAAATAACCTCAATATCTCACACAACAAACTGCATTTGTGTTTATTAAATATATATATATATATATAAAAATCAAATGCAGTTTGTTGTGTGAGATATTGAGGTTATTTTAATAGAATATATTTGAAATTAAGGTATTACAGATGTATATATAAAACTATTACAGAAAGTTCAAATGCTGACAAATGCTCCAGAGGGAAAAAAACATTCATTAAGAGTTAGGGGTGAAAACTTTTTGAATTTGAAGATCAGCGTAAATTTAACTTATTTTGTCTTCTGGGAAACATGTACACATCTTCTGTAGCTTCTGAAGGGCAGTACTAAATGAAATGAAATGAAATGATACCATCCTGTTCAAAAGTTTTCACCCCCGGCTCTTAATGCATTGTTTTTCCTTCTGAAGCATCAGTGAGCGTTTGAACCTTCTATAATAGTTGCATATGAGTCCCTCAGTTGTCCTCAGTGTGAAAAGATGTTCAAATACACAAAAATGCTGAAAAACCAAAGAATTTGTGAAACCTGAATGATTTTTCTGAAGAACAGCAGGCAGTTTAACTGTTCATGACAAACAAGGGACTCATGAACAACTATCACTAAACCAAAAGAAAAAAAAGAAAAAAAATGTGGATCATTCAGTTAACAACACAGTGTTAAGAATCAATAGAATATAAACTTAAACTGGGTCATTTTTATAAATTCAACTATTATTTTATCTTTTACACTACATGTAAATGTCTTTTATGTGAATATCTTATTCAGGTCAATACTAAATAAACAATAACATGCATTTTGTATGATCCCTCTTATTTTAGTAAAAGAATTAACATTTTGCAGATTCTAAACTTTTGACCTCAACTGTATATAAATAAAATGTCTTTATATAAACAACCAACTTGGTTCCTAGTTACATCAGTCCCAGCTGAAAAGTCGTCTAACTTCATTAGCTAAAAAGTATATAGGATAAAATAGCTCTTCACTAGCTAAAGAAGTGTTTTGGAGAAAAACAGCATTATCTATCTTCAGCCCTGCTGTGTGTTCTTTCTGCCTCAGCTGCGGAGAGGCTAATGCAACAACACCGAAAAAACCACACACCTCAGAGCCAGGAGACGTCCAAACATGCTGCATCAGTAGAAACCAGAGGTCTTTGGGAGCCTAGGGAGCATCGCAAACAAAGCGTAAGGCCTGTGCCAGTCGGGCAGAAGGCTCGGAAAAGAGTTCAAAGTTAATTACAGAGGCCTAGTGGGTCATTGTGCTGGCACAGGTGTTAGATGTTATCACAAAACCGCAGCACTGCTGCTGCTGCTGACGTACCACTGATGCCTCAATGGCCGATTACGTTTTTTTTTCCTTCTCAATTGTTTACGTAGTTGTGTGTGAGTGCAGTCAGAGAACTGTTTTGGAAAACCTGCGCTCAGTTGTGGAGAGAAAAAAACTCTCACAGGGACAATTTTTTCATCATCGTCTCTTATTTCGTTTGTCCAGAAATTATATTAGCTCCTTACTCAGCTGAAAGCCGGATCACTTCCCTGACCCACTCAACTTCAATACAGTGAACAAATGAAAAATCAAAAGGCAAAACAAGATGAAATGTTAGTTTTTAAAATGCTAGTATGGGTGATTGAAAACAATAGAGAATTTATGACACTGGGTAAAGAAAGTTCACATCAGCTGAACTCTACAATTGACGCTGCTCTCTGAAATATAGGATGCTATGATTTCCACAAAGTCATAAAAATGGAATTGACTGTATACCGCAAAATGTTGTGGAATTTGCTAAATTTTGGATGAATAAATCCTGCATGTTCTCTGTGTGAATGAATGGCGCAGACACGCAGCTTTGTTTACTACTCACATACTGAAGCGCACGTGACGCTTGCAGTGTTTTCAGCCTTTGCCGCCTCAATATGAGTTCATGAACACATAAACATCTCTAAAACTGCTCTGAGAGTCATTTCATAAGCATTTTATGTTTTCTTTTGAGAATAAAATATTGTCATGCCTCATATACAAACAGAAATTTAAAGGTCTTCACAGGAACCTATCAAAAATAAAAGTTAGGTTTAACTTGAAGAAATTGTGACAGAAATATATTACTGAATGTAATGATAGCACTATTACTAAAAATACAATTATTATCAAAATATAATTTTTAAAGAAAAATTTACCAGAATTTATTTATGAGAAAAATGTAAATACACAACACAGTATTTCTGAAAATAATACAAATAATAATTATAAAATAAATTATTTTATTTTAATAAAATCAATTAATTAGCGATGCTTTTGATTTTTATGAAACCATTAAAATGTAATACAATAAATGAATAAAAAACAGAATTTTGTAAAAATAAAACTGAATTTGAACATTTTTTTTAATTATTTCATGGGGCCTTCAAATTAAAAAAATTTAACTGTTAATAAATTGCTGTTAAATTGTATTTCATGATTTCAATTCATTAGACATGCTTTCTGATTAATATTTCTTAATTTAACCATTAAAGCAACGTCTAGAAAAATTAAGCCGTATTTGAAAAAAAATAAATAAATAAATATAGGGCCCCAAAATACTCGATTGTGACTGGTTGACTGGTTGATTCTTTTTTTTTTCCTGGTTGATTCTTAAGTCAAATTTACTATAATAGCAAATTCAGTTCTTACCAAGCTTGGTGTTGGCAAGAATTTTTTTTCTTTTAAAGAAGCCTCTTATGCTCAACCAGGCTGCATTTATTTAATAAAAATACAGTAAAAGAAATAATAAGATTTTTTTTTAAACAATTTTAAAGATTATACTTGCATATATACATTAAGTGCAATTTATTCCTGTGTTGGGAAAGCTGAATGTTCAGCATCATTACTCTAGTTCTCAGTGTCACATGATCCTTCAGAAATGATTCTAATATACTGATGTGCTGCTCAAGAAACATTTATTATTAATATCAATGTTGAAAACTGCCACGTTGTGCTGCTAAATATTTTTTATTATTTCATAAATACAAAGTTGTACAGAAAAAAAAAGAAAATCATTTCTTATTGAAGTCTTTTGCAGCATTATAAATGTCTAAAATGTCACTTCGATCAACTGATGCATCATTGCATTCAACTGAAAATACAATGTACTTTCAAAAATAAAACATAAAAATTTCTAAACCTTTAAATGGCAGTTTTGTATTGTTTTTTACTTAGAAGAAACAGTTCAAAAAAATTACAAGAATGTTTGTTCTTTGTGCAAAGTTATTGTATTGCTTCAAAATAAACTTTTTTTTTGGATACCATCCAATTATGTTTTCAAGGAAGATAAATATTATGTGCTGAAACAACAACGAAGTCAATAAAATATGGCAAGGTTTTCAGTTTTGAGTGAAGCATTCTTTTAACATAGAGATGTACTTGCTACGATTTGCTGTTTTCTTGTACAAGGGCTTGACTTGTGGCCCTGACTGAGGTGAATATAGGGCAAATGAAAAAGGAAGCAGCATTCAACAAAGGAATAGTGGTGACTACAGCGCCATCTAGTGCCAACCCTTAAAGCGCTACGGCAATAGCTCATTAATCATCATCAACATGAATCTTATAAGTCACGCCTGTATGCTCAATCGCGCGAGTCTTGAAATGTTTCGGTTAAAGATCCTAGTAATCAAAGCTGTTTTAGCACATTTGTGCCTGTATAAGGAAGCTGAAAGATGCATCAACTAGTAAAGTCTGTTTAAACTACACTGCCTTGCTTCAAAGGAGACACAACATCAATGTAGCTTGTGGGGTTTTTTAAGGCCACAGGCCCCTACAGTCTTTCCCTTTCTCACACAGAGAAATTGCACTCAGAAAAAACACCCTCCTTTGTGAATTCCTATCACCAATCTGAGCTTCCTCCTCATGTTTCGGCTGCTAAACACTGGAGCTATTAGAAACGGCTTCCTGAAAGCTTTAGTCACATGATGGCTCTTGGAGAACACTGTGAAAAGGCTTCCACCTCTATTCGCTTCCAAAGGCGTCCCACTTTCATGGCCAGCTTTACCAGGCCACAAGACAGACAGCACTGACCATTTCAACATTCTGTTCAGAGAACAGGTTGTCCGAAGTCTCTTTCAGGCTTTGGAAAAGCTGTTTTCATCAAATTGTACAGTAGGACCTTGCTAGAGCGGCCAATGTTAACTTTTTCTAAACTTAGAAGCAAATCAAAGTGCACCTCTATTTCTTTTTCAGGTTTGATATATGGTACGGAGCATACTAGTACTTAAAAGACACAAAACATTTTGGTGATAAATGATCATGTACCATCATATTTACATAATCTTTTAAGGAAGTACTACTGTACTACCATGGTAAACATCCAAATTATCATGGTATTACCATGTAAAACACAAAACATTAGTAATGTACCAGTCATGTTATTATTAACTGAAATTATTACAAACTGTTTTGGTATATTAAATGAAAAAAATCATATAATAAACAAACCAAAAAAAAGCTAAAAAAAAAAAAAAAAAAAAAAAAAAAAAAAAACATTTGAAAAGCGGTCTAATATAAAGGACTTTGAAAACATTAAAAACTTAAATAAATAAAAAATAAATAAATACTATAACTGAAATAACACTGAAATCTATCGTATATATTAAAATTATTTTCAAGTTAAAGCTGATAATCAAACTAAATACATTTAAATGTTTTAATGTACTAAAACTATATTTTGTGTTTTAAAATACTATCTAATAAAACATTAAACACTAAAATAAACATTATAATGTACTTTTTAATGAACTTTTAAGTTATTAAAAAAACAAAATGCTAAAAAAAATTGTAAAAGCTATCTAACAAAAATGACAAAAGCATATAAAATGACTAAAACTACAAATAAAACTGAAAACATTGAAAACTCAAATTTAAAATTATTAAATACTCTAACAGACTACAAATAATACTAAAACAACACTGGAATCTATCGTACATTAAAATAATTAAAGTTAAAGCTGATAATCAAACTAAATAGATTTTATTTTTTAATAAATGTACTAAAATTATATTTTCTATTTTAAAATTCTATCTAATAAAACATTAAACACTAAATTAACATTATGATGTACAGTAGAGGTGTGTGATATGACCAAAATCTTACATCACGTTATATTTGCTTTGAATCAGGTCATTACGATATAAAAAAAGTTGATACCATAGAAATATCATAATTTTGTCAATAGTGACAATAGCACAAAAAACTAATACTAGCCTAAATAAAAATAAATAAATAAATAAATAAATAAAAATCAAGCTCACTGAAGTCAGTGATTAAATATAAATAAGAAACTAATTACAAGCAATAAGAAAAAAAAAAAACTACAGTAGAACAAATAAATAAGAAATTCTACAGACACTGTATGAAGTAATCAGTATAAACTCTGTAAATTAAATATATATTTCTTCTTATTAAAGTTAAGATTTTCTCTCTTTTGTTGTTTGATTAACATTAATGACAGACAGCAGGAATATTAGACAGCTGTCACTTTAAGAGCTATCCGGATCCAATATACTGTTGCACACGTTTTTTTTCCTCAGTTGTTTGCTTTCACTTAAGACCTAAATTACTGTGTTTAAAAGGATACTTGCAAAGATGGACATTTTAACACATATGAGTGTGTGTATTTAACCGTTCAAGGCCTATAAAGTGGCAAAAATAACACTTGACAATGCTTAAAAACTCAATAAATAAGTGGATAACCGATATGGTACAGATATATTGTGTAGCGCTTCTTTCATAATTTTTGGTGATTTATCAGTGCATTTGAAGTTTAGAAATGTGAGAATGGTGAATGCAATTGCATTACTATACACAGAGCCTGTCAAGATACCTGTAAACGGGCTGCATTTCACGTGCAATTCCAATGACGGCCTCCGATGGGAAATGGTTAAACTCTTGGAAGAGGTCTCTGATGTTGCTTCTGAATTTGAGGTCCAGGTCCAGCTGAACAATGCGCTTCAGTTCTAGGAGGCAAAAGAATGAGGAGGTAAAGCAAATCTGTACACTAAATAATCACATTCAACAGGTTGTGAGCAGTGTTACATGCAATAAATCAGATATTGTTTCTTCATGTGCACTAATGCAGAAAACCCGCAACTCGGTTGAATTAACAAATGATGGAACATCATCATCCGGAGGGGTTTTCTCACATCGGATGGCCTCACGGCCTTCGTGTGAGCTCACTGGACAACAAAGCCCTCAAGACAACATTGTGGACGCACCATTGTGGAGCAGAGGCCGCGCACACAATGACACACATTCGGAAAGCAAAACATAGGGGGCCCAAACTATGCTTGTTGTAATTAGAACAATGAAAAGAGAGCAGCCGGCCGGAGCTGTTTAGTCGGTCAGGCATTTCACACCGACGTCTCTCCAAACAAGCACCGGAAACTGGACAAATCAATATGAACGATCGCAGCGCTCCGCTCCAAACACACAGGCTGACTACAAAACACTTCATGAGCAATGATAAAAGGAGGACAAGTGCTGAATTTGTATAAAAGAGAAAGCACATCTACAGTGTATGGAAAGATCAAAAACAAAACTTTTTTATAATGTTTAATTTATCCCATCCCAGTTTAATAAACTGTAACAAGCAGCTGCAAATGGATAATAGCTCCGTACTTTTTCAAAAATGACAGTGAAGACATTTATAATGTTAATAAATGCTGTTCTTTTGAACTCTCTATCAAGGAATCCTGAAAAAATGTTTAAGAAAAAAAGAAATTAATTATCAATACAGTTGTTTTTACTGTTTTTTGATAAATGCAGAATTGGAGTAGTAATTAGGGGTACATGCACATAGTGCTGAAACCCTATTGTAATTGCTAGAATGGTCACGGATCAACGATCTCCACGTTAAAATTGATTGTGCAGACCAAACCGTAAGATGTAGAGACTTGAAACTTGGAGGGATGGTAGTACTCATACGTCTACAAGGTGACGAAGGCTCGCCCCAATCAGCCTGACGGGCGCTACAGCGAACAAAAGTCCGCAATCGCTCATAACTCCTAAACCGGCAGTCGCAGGGTAAAATGTTTTACGTTGTTGGAATCCTTGGCTCACAACTGACAAAATGCATTTGATCCTGGGCTGGGCAAAATATTTGGGTATTTTGGATTTTTTTTTGAAAAACCTACTTTTCGAACTAGTCCTAGGATTTTTGCCCGATTGGAACCAAACCACTGCAAAACAACAGGGTTATAACAGGGTGGTTTAGAAAAGGGGCCTGTCCCAATTTAACCGAAATCCTATAAAGCCTAAAGGAAAACTCCAAATGTAGGAACCCTATTGTAATTGTTAGAATGGCCAAGGATCAGCGGCCTCCACATAAAACTGATTGCGCAGATCAAACCGTACGATGTAGAGACTTGAAACTTGAAGGGATGGTAGTACTCACACTGCCTACAATGTCACTGAGGCCTGCCCCAGTCGGCCTGACGGGGGCGCTACAGCGAACAAAAGACTGAAATCACTCATAATTCCTATGCCATCAGTCGCAGGTTCAAGTCTTATGTCGTTGGAATCCTTGGCTCACGCCAAAAAACAAAACAAACGCCTTTGAACATAAGCGTGACGATATTTGTGTATTTTGGATTTTTTGAAAAACCTACTTTTGCGAACTAGTCCAAGGTTTTTACCTTAATTGAAACCAAACCAGTGCAAAAAGATTCTCTAGAGAGTGAATATCAATATTTATCAAAAAAAAAGTTGAACTTCGACTCACCGTCGCAAAGTGACGCCAAAACGTTCAAAAGGGGTAGGGCCAATTTTAGCAAAACTCCTGACAAAATGAGATATCACCAGCAAATTTTGGAACACTTCCTTATAGATACTTGTATAAGAGCTCAATGTGAGGTCACGGGAAAAAAAATTTCGGAGCTTGGCCATCAACATGAAAATCGGTGTGTATGGTCTTGTTCCAAAGTCCCACAAGTATCTATAAAGACATTTGTGTATCTCAAAAAACATGCCTGCCATTGGCTTTAGCCAAGGTATTGATATTGCATTTTAAAATGATTGTACATTGCACGTTTTTTTGCGATATTCGTATCATACAATAGAATTCCTCATTCCAGACAACTTTGCCTTTAGAACCACTACTGTCACTGCTGTTTGTTAAATAATTGAGAAGATGGCTTTTCGCTCACTCTGGGAAAAAACACAGCAGTACAATTCTCTGAACACTCTAGGTCAATAATTAATAAAAAAAAAAAACTTTTTAAATTGACCCTTTGGGAAGCTATAAAGGGGTCGTTTAGAAAAGGGGCCTGTCCAAATTCACCCCAAATCCTAAAAAACCTAAAGGAAAACTCAAAACTTCACGAAACCTTAAGAGCACATGCAACAGGTGATTCTAAACAAGCATGCACGGTTTTAAGGAGATCGGACCACAGCTGGCACTATAACAGTCATAAACATTAACAAAAAAATTATATTTCTATGGTAAATTATCTGGATTTGCCAAAAATACTTTTTTAAATCATTGATTTAGGTGGTTACGGGCTTGCTAAATCCTTCTATGTGCTTTTTTTATGTAACCCTAAAAAATAATGGCTGCTTGCAGCTATATTATAATTATATAAAGTTAGTATTATAACTTTATCAGTATGTAAACTTCATTGAGTCTAATTTAAGTGTTTGTAGTTGTATGCAGTTTGTAATTTATGATTTAGTTTATTGGTGGTGAAACTTCTGAAAATAAAACAGCTCTGAAATGATCAAATCCCAAAGACCAACTTCGTCTCCCCAGTTTTGAATAAGGACGATTTTTACCATCCAAAACAGAGTTGCTTCAAACCTCCCAAAATAAAACTCATGCGTCACAGTACACCAGATCAAAAGGAACAAACGCTTTGGGCAGGATGAGCCACAGAAGCTTGGTGTGCACCGGAGGGCATGTCAGCAAGCAGGTTAAAATGCTCCTTTGAAGCATTAACCACTGCACTAATTCAACTCATTGGGCCTCAGCAGCCTAAAGCGATAAAGACTTTCAAGAAACGGGTCCACATGAAGTTCACCAGCTCCATCATGGCCCAGGGCACTGGAGACATGCCTGTAGAGCCTTATAAACACATTTTCTAGTTTTAGCTGAGTACATACACATCTAGGACATTCCTAGCACATTTGCAGGTACAACTGAACATGCACAAAAATAGCCTGGTCATCTAAAATGACTCGGGGGTGTGCCAAAGCTTGACATACTTTTAAAAGAGTGCCTGTGTTTTACAGATGTAAGAGTTTTGTACTAGCTTTTAACAGCATCTTGGGAAATATCTGACTTTTTTCAGTTTCTCTGTTACTTGTAAATATAACCCTCCGGCAAATGTACTGTGCATTCACAATTTGGATCCCTATTGAGGTGAAAAACAATACAAAGTAATCCAAGTAATCTACTTAATCTAAAAGTATGGAGCAGGTGGAATTCCATCTGTTCTGTGGATTATGGCTTTGTTGCCATCCCGAGTGAAAACAACAGCAAGTAATATAGGCTGATATAGGTCAACCTCATTATGAGTTTAAAACCTGCTCTTATCTGCACATTCTCCATCAACAAGAAAAAATATCTCAAGTGGTAAAAGAGTAAATGCAATGGGGTGATATGAAAGATCACACCCTATAGAAATAGAAACCTTTGTCCTGGAACATTTTCATAATCATGTGGAAAGTCATGCAGATACATGGAGTCACATGATTGACTATAGAATCACTGACTACTGTAAAAATGGTATTGTGCAAAGTTTCAAAATGATGAAATGTCTAGATAGATGTGTTTTTAAAACTCTTAACAGTAACTTCTTGGTATAATGACTCAATTCTAGATAAGTAAAATGGAAAATGAGTCACACAAAACTGCCTGACTGCCTTAGATATCACAGATGTTTCTTTTTAAGCATATCAAAGATCTGCTTTGTCCTTTCATAGCATATAATAGAATTCACTAGTTGTTCAAACACCCTTTGAGCCTGAATATTGATAAAACAGTATCTGAGGTGGTTCTACAAATTACCTAGTTTGTTTTAATATTTTTAGCCTCTCCCGTATTTTCCATCAAACACACGGACAAAGAAAGTAGAAAATACTATCTTTTTAGGTCTGTTACTTATACTATTATACTAGAACTATATACACTGCAAAAAACGCTTATTTTGCTTTTGTCATGTTTCTAGTCAAATTATCAAAAAATTCTTAAATTAGGATGCATTTACTATATAAGCAAAAATATGCAAGATATTTAAAATCTAAAATTAAGAGCATTTTGCTCAAAACAAGGAAAATAATTTGCCAGTGGGATAAGAAAAATAATCTTGTTTTAAGAATATTTGTGACCCTGGACCAAAAAACCAGTAAATGTTTTTGAAATTGAGATTTATACACCATCTGAAGCTGAATAAATAAGGACAATATTTGGTCGAGATACAACTATTTGAAAATCTGAAATGTGAGGGTGCAAAAAAATCTAAATATTGAGAAAAGCACCAAAAAGTTGTCCAAATGAAGTTATTAGCAATGCATATTACTAATCAAAAATAATGTTCTGATATATTTACGGTAGGAAATTTACAAAATATCTTCATGGAACATGATCTTTAATATCCTAATGATTTTTGGCATAAAAAATAAAAAAAAAATCGATAATTTTGACCCATACAATGCATTGTTGGCTGTTGCTACAAATATACCTGTGCAACTTATGCCTGATTTTGTGGTCCAGGGTCACATTTTAGTTACCCAACTGGCAGATAATTTTACTTCTTTTATGCAAAATGCACTTAATTTAGTTTTTTTCCCCCCCTTGGAAACAAGACAAAATATCTTATGTCATTTTGCTTATCTAGTAAATGCATCTTGATTTAAGAATTTGTAGATTTTTTACTAGAAACAAGACAAAAATCTTAAGATAAGCCTTTTTTGCAGTGTATATAATCAAACTCTGTCCTAACCAAACACAATATTACACAGCGTTATTCTATGTGCTGATGTAATTTCAACTTACATCAAGACCGGGCTTTTTTTAAATATCTAATAGCGTTATATCACAAATTAGGCCAGAGCCATTGAGCTCGGCAAAGCCGCATTTGACAATGTATGACAGCCACAATCTCACCTATATCGCTATAAAATAAAAATTCAAATGGGTTTGATATGTTTTATGGTCTGCGAATTTGATCCTTTCATGTCTCTGGACCAGAGCAGACTTCATTCACCCCAAAAGAAAGCATATTTACACTGTCTGAATCGTTCCCTATCCACTATATAGTGCACTACGTTCCTTTCACAGTCTCACCTATATCGCTATAAAATAAAAATTCAAATGGGTTTGATATGTTTTATGGTCTGCGAATTTGATCCGCTCCATGCTATCATGTCTCTGGACCAGAGCAGACTTCATTCACCCCAAAAGAAAGCATATTTACACTGTCTGAATCGTTCCCTATCCACTATATAGTGCACTACGTTCCTTTCACCATACAGAAAATACAAATTCTGTGAACAAGTGACCGATTTCAGCCACAGCTTCAGCGTCTATTTATAGTGTAGGGGGTGGGACATTTCGGATTCTAAGAAGCATTTGATTGGACAGAAAGTTTGATAAGAAACTGAAGTGCAGGGTGATGTCATCATTAATTCATATTGGTGGAAGTTAGAGACTGTACGTTTTAAATGCTTATATCTTCTAAATGTGAATTCTGTCATTGTTTTGGAGCACACTAGCTTACAGATAACCTTAGGGTGAACATATTCTTTCTAAAAGCCCGAAAACTTACATTTAGATTTCATGGGGACTTTAAGTCATTTAGCAGATACTTTTATCCAAAGCAACAATAGAAGCAATCAAACCAACAAAAGAGCAACAATATGTAAGTGTTGTGACAAGTCTCGGTTACA
Organism: Labeo rohita; assembly: GCF_022985175.1. Classification (NCBI taxonomy): domain Eukaryota; kingdom Metazoa; phylum Chordata; class Actinopteri; order Cypriniformes; family Cyprinidae; genus Labeo; species Labeo rohita. The sequence continues at coordinate 19,291,054 of NC_066879.1, read as the reverse complement.
ATCAATCACTAACTTTAAATTCAGATATTCAAGCTCTTCAGCGGCAGTACTAGCAATCATTGCTATAGTTCACAAACAGGCAGAACTGTTCTGATTGGTGGATCTGTTTTGTGACTGATTGCCAGTCTGGGTTAATAGCATGTGTTGAAACCTCCAAAAGATCAATGACTTCAAAGACATTACTGGGAATAAACATTTAAATATCTACCTTTAGATGTTCTAGTTGATCTGTTTACCAGCAGACACAATAAAAACAACTGCTAAAATACCTCAAAGTAGCAGACTTTGTTGACAAACACATCGCCCTTGAGTCTTACAACACAGGCTTCTGTTCCCGCACGAGCTGCCGAACACATGCCACCGCTTCATAATAAAAGAAGATTCATAGCCACTTAAAACAAGGGCCAATTATTTTCACAGCTCCTGTTGTCACTTGGGCTAAGCAGTTAATATACCAGCCCACCTCCAGGCGCAATCTTCCTTTAATGAACAGCCAAATCCCTCACAGCGATATGACAGAACATAAAACTAGAGCATTTATTTTTAAAAATCACTGGGCATGTGCTTCTTTTTCCCCCACTCATGTTTCAAAAAAACAAAAGAATACATCAGTACAGACTGAGCACCTAATCTTGCTCTTTTAGACCCAAAGAAAACCTAATTTTTGCTCAGTGGGCCAGTGGTCTTCCAGGGATCACGTTCTGAAGTGAGATGGATGGTGTCAGACTTCTCCTCAGGGCTCACTTATTCAGCCTCTCAGCGGGCCGGTATTGAGCGCCCTGTTGGTAAAGAGTCGATGACCGGAATAAGCCTGGCGGGAGAGACGGGGAGAGAGTCATGCAAGCAGACAGACCTCCTCCTGACATACGGAGAAATCAGAGTAATCAGGATGAAATTCCTTGAGGTGGGTTTGAGTAGCCAGTCAGTGGGTTAAAAGTGAATTAAAGATCGCTGTTAAAGGGACAGTTCACCCAAAAATCAAAATTACTTCTATGATTTACTCTCCTCAAGCCATCCTAGATGTATATGACTTTCTTCTTTCAGACAAATACAATCAGAGTTATATAAAAAAATGTCCTAGCACTTTCTAGCTTTAAAACGACAGTGAATGGGTGTTGAGATTTTGAAGTCCAATAAAGTACATCCATCCATCATAAAAAGTACTCCACACAACTCCAGGAGGTTAACAAAGGCCTTCTGAAGTAAAACGATGCATTTGTGTAAGAAAAACATCCATATTTACAACTTTATAAAGTTATCTCTAGCTTCCCCTAACTGCCGTACACCGTTCACAAATTCAAAGGACAAAACGAGGATTTGTAAAGAAAAATGTCAGAGGATTTCGACATAAGACGAGAGGAAACTGGTTTTCCTTGACTGTAAACAAAACTTGGTTCTCGCGAGACTAGCATATTCTACACCTACATCCTACGTCCAAATGCATCAATTCACTTCAGAAGGCTTTAATTAACTCCCCAGAGCTGTATGGAGTACTTTTTATGATGGAAGGATGCACTTTATTTTGCTTCAATTTTTCAACACCCATTCACTGCCATTATAAAGATCGAAAGAGCCAGGACATTTTATAATATAACTCTGATTGTATTCGTCTGAAAGAAGAAAGGATGGCTTATATATACCTAGGATGGCTTGAGGGTGAGTAAATCATTGGGTAATTTAAATTTTTGGGTGAAATAAGTAGTTGAAATGCACAAGGGAGTTTTGGTAAACTATTATTTTATTGTGTTAAGGTAAAATAACCAAAAAGGTAGCACTTTATAATTAGGTTATACATTAGTTAATGCATTAGGTAAATAACACACAATCGTTTTTATTATCGTTATTAATCTAGGTAAATTTTAATATCTAAAAATTACGTAAATATACTATTGTACTATTTTGCTTGTACTATTGTTCATTTATTTATGTTTAGCGTTAATCTAAAGTTAAAAATCACTTAGTATATGTAGAATTTAAGATTAGTCAAGAGTAATAAATGATGTAAAAATACTGTTCATTGTTATTTTGGCTATTACAGTAGCTAACATTAGCATACAGAACTGTTTAAATGTTTTGTGTCTGACATTAAAGACATTTATAATGTCACAAAAGATTTCTATTTCAATTAGGTGCTGTTCTTTTGAGATTTAGCTATCAAACTATCCTGAAAAAAAATCATGAGAGTTTCCACAAAAATATTAAGCAGCAAAGCTGTTTTCAACATTAATAATAACACAAAATTAAAATAATACAAAAATGATTTCTGAAGGATCATGTGACACTGTTGGAGCAATGATGCTGAAAATTCAGCTTTGCATCACAGGAATAAATTACATTTTAAAATATATTCAAATAAAAAGCAGTTATTTTAAATTGTAAAATTATTTCACAATATTAGTGTTTTATTGTGTTTTTGATCAAAAAAACACAGCCTTAAAGACTCAAAAACATATTTAAAAATGACTGACCACAAGAGTTTTGTGAAGATCAAAGTATTACCGATAAAATGATTTTTTGATAATGTTTGCAAGACGCTAGATGTTAATTTTCCTGATTGGAACAAAGCATTTATGCCTTACTGGATCACAGAAACAAAAAAAAAGTAAAGAGACGGCAATGACAAACTGCACATAAGTGTCTAAACTTTCTGAACACGCATTGATTATAGAGTTCACAAAAAAAAGAAATGGATTCATTGTGAGTCAACATAAAGAGTCAATATGACACACCTGGATCATTTGCATTTCAATGACCTGTGGGAGAACAAAGTGAGACGACCTACTTCCTGTCAACCTGCAAATTGTTTCTCACACACAGAAATTCAAAAAGTGTAACAACTCAATTGTAAAATAAAGTCCATGACTCTTTTTTTCCCCACAGGCCACACTCTCAACTCTCTTTCTTAGTCTTTCTCACACAAACAAACGAACACGTCACTTTTGACAGCGTGCTTTAGCACCCCTGCAGATATAAATGGCCCAATCGAGAAACCACAGGCTGTACGTGACCCACTGAATCAAGCTGTAAAAGTGAACAACTCAGGAGGGAGTTTCTGACCAAATAAGGTGCACATATTAAACTTAGACAGTACAAACAACACATTCAAAGGGTACCAACTTCCAAAGCAACAAAAACACACTATTAAGCAGCAAGCTATTGATTTCTGAATCTTCAGCTTCTAAAGCATTTCATTTCAGATATGAATTATTTCTTTTCAGTGAGAATTGACTAAATCACCAGAGAGAAATTTGCAAACAAATCGACCTGAACATCCCTGCAGGCCTTAGTAAAGTGCAAGCGGCTGTTTTCAGTGAATCTCAGTTCGCAGAACGTGCATTCATTCTCAATGTTGTTGTCGCTACTTTAGACTTTGTTCTCCACAGGTGCCATCCGACATCTTAAGGTCATTCTGGTGCAGTGTTCACTGAGGTGAGTGAACTCATGCATAGTGTCTTTAAAGGTCACTTGCCAAAGAAAACAATTCCAGAGCAATAAGGTGAACAGGGGAGAGACTGTAGGCTATATGATAATGTTATAGTTAATATTTTTCACAAATGCTTTTGATTTCCATTTAAGAACTGCTAACATTAAATGTGACCCTGGACCACAAAACCAGTCATAAGTGTCAATTTTTCAAAATTGAGCTTTATACATTATCTGAAAGCTGAATAAATAAGCTTTCCATCGACGTATGGTTTGTTAGGATAAAACAATATTTGGCCAAGATACAACTATTTCAGTATATGGAATCTGAGGGTGCAAAAAAAACAAAATATTGAGAAAATCGCCTTTAAAGTTGTCCAAATTAAGTTCTTTGCAATGCATATTACTAATCAAAAATTAAGTTTTGATATATTTACGGTAGGAAATTTACAAAATATCTTAATGGAACATGATCTTTACATAATTTCCTAAAAAATTTTGGCATAAAAGAAAAATCTATAATTTTGACCCACACAGTGTATTTTTGGCTATCGCTATACAAATATACCTCAGCGACTTAAGACTGGTTTGTGGTCCAGGGTCACAAATAATTCTTATGCAAAGCACCGTCCATTAATTTTAATACCTTGTAATTCTCATAATAGCAAGTTTACATCTCACGGTTCTCACCTTTTTCTTAGAATTGTGAGATATAAACTCACATTTGCAAGTTATAAAGTCAGAACTGTAAACTCGCTGACTTTTTTCAGAACTATCTCGCAATTATAACACGGAATTGCAAGAGATATAAACTCACGATTCTGAGAACACAGAGGCATTGTTTCTCCTCAGAACTGGGCTTTATAACACGCACTTGTGAGTTTTTATCTCACAATTTAGAGAAAAAATTCAAAATTGTCAGTAAAATCTTGAAATTCTGACCTTTTTTTTGCAATTGTGAGTTTATATCTCACAATTCTGAAAAGAAAAGTCAGAATTGTGAGCTATAAACATGCAATCGCAATTCTGACTATATTTTTTTTTAGCAATTGTGAGTTTATATTTCACAATTCTGAGAAAAAAGTCAGAAGTGCGAAAAGTCAGAAGTGCGAGAAAAAAAATCCGAATTGCGAGAAAATGTAAGTGCCATGTAAACACGCAAGAAAAATATAAGAAAAATATTGCAATTCTGACTTTACATCTAGCAACTGCGAGTTTATATCCCGCTATTCTGACTTTATAGATTGCAATTGCAATCGTGCAAGTTTATATCTTCCAATTCTGAGTCAGAGAGAGAACTGCAAGAAAAAAGTCAGAATTGAGAGCCATAAATGCACAACTGCGAGGAAAATCTTGCAATTCTGACTTTATTTCTGGCAATTGTGAGTTTATATCCAGCTATTTTGACTTTATAACTCACAATTGTAAGCTTATATCACACAATTCTGAGAAAAAGTCAGAATTGCCAGTTTCTGTCTCACAATTCTTACTTTATAACACGCAATTCTGAATTTATATCTCACAATTCTGAGAAATAAGCCAGAATTGCAAGAAAAAAGTCAGAATTGAGATATAAACGCGCAATTGTGAGAAAAATCTTACAATTCTGAGTGACTCCTGATTTCTAGCAAGTGCGAGTTAATAGCTCACAATTCTGAGAAAAAAAATGCCACTATTCCGACCTTATATCTTGGTAAAAAAAAGTCAGAATTATGAAGAAAGAAAGTCAGAATTCTGACTTCATTTCTAGCAATTGCCAAGTTTATATCCCGCTATTATGACTTTATAACTTGCAATCCTGATTTTATATCATGCAATTCTGAAAAAAAATCAGAATTGCACGATATAAATTTGCAAGTTGCACGCAATTCTGACCTTATAACTCAATTGCGAATTTTTGTTTTTTGTTTTTTTTTTACAATTTTGAAAAAAAATCAAAAATTTTAAGATAAAAAGTCAAAATTACCTTTTTATTTTTTATTCAGTTTTTTTATTCAGTGGCAAAAACGGGCTTACACACATAAGCCCGTGTGTTTTTATGTGTCAAGGACACATAAAAATAGTTTTATTATTAAACATTTAAAAAATTATATTAGTATTATTTTATTACTTTTGAGTATTATTTTTGCTTTTTATTTTATTTTATTTTATTTTTATTACATATTATTTTTCTATGGTTTATTTAACCTGTTTTTACAAGGTTTTAAAATAGAGACAGGACACAATAATAATAATAATAATAATAATAATAACAGAATATTATTGTGGCTTTAAAAAAAAATGTATTAACTGTTTTACAAGGTTTTAGAAAAGATAATAATAACAACAATAACAATGTAATCCAAACGAATGGATTTTTTAAATATCTTTTTTAATGCATAATGCTCAACAGATAACTTGCATTCAAATTCTTTAACCAAAAACAATTTTTGACACAAAATGAAAAGAAAAAAAAAGTTTTATTCCACACTTTTTCTAGGTCACTAATTAAATAAACAAATTCATGACATTACGCATTTAAATTCCTTTGTAAATAGGTCAGATTTTCTAGCTTTCACTGAAGCACAAGATGTTCTCTGGATGTTTTTCAAATCACACTGATGAAAGAAAAACTGTATTAAATGCAATAAAGACGCATTGTCTTTTGTCTTAAATGGACAGTTTAAAATATTTAACTATCACTAAAGAAAAAAGACTGATACAAGAGACACTAAACGAGCACCGCAATATAGAAAATCTGTCAGATATCTTCTTTAATGGTCATTATGTGAAAATCTCCAGAATTTATCTGATTTAAATATTCCATATCCTAATGTCTGTTTATGTTGTTCCTTTAGATTATTACTGTCAGTATTCTGTGTCACAGCCACAAGCCTAAAAGCTTTATCAAACACTCGTAGGTCTTTTCCCTGTCACGGCATCATTGATTTGTTCCGCTGACGGGGGAATCCGGGGATTTGCGTTTAGTTCAGCAGTAAACTCATCTGGGCATTCAGCTGGCACAGCAACCGATGCCTGTACAGCCATTTGTTTTACTGTGAGTGAGTAGCCGATGGCTGTGCGTGTGAGAAGCAGCAGTGTCACAGAGGACGATCGACCCCCCATCCCGCCCCACTCCCCCCTCCTCTCTGCCCAGCACCGTGCCATGTGCCAGTTCAGCACCTGTGAGTGAGTCGGCACATCTGACACCATCAGCGGCCTCGTGTCCAAATCCATTCACGTCCTGACTGATTGAGGGCCGCTTTCAGGATGGCCGAATGTACTGACCTTTAGAAAATACGGTTCGAATGTGCAGCAGGAAGTGTGAAGGGGAAGTTTACATGAACACCGAATGTTCTGCAGCTGCCACTTTTGAAATGGAAAACTTGGGTCACAATAAGAAAAAGTAGTTCAGGCCTAATTTAGTCAGGATAATAATTATGACTTTAAAAACAGACAGACTGTAACTTGTAAACATGAAGTGAATGTGCTTCATGTGATGTATTTTATTTGACATTAGCTTCACATAACAATACTGCAAAAATAATGTTTTTAAAGAAGCTGCATTGGTAGGCCACAGTACAGTCTTATATACTGTGCTATAACATTTTTATAATATTTTAAAATACACTTAATTTAATACAGCACTTACAAATGAGCAAGAGTAGAATACTATGCAAATAAGAGATACTATACACAAAAAATAATAAAACTAATAAAAATATACTATACTACTACTACTACTACTAATTATTATTATTATTATTTTTATTACTATTCATAACGAATGTTTTAGTATAATTTTTGCTTTTTATCTATTCTATTTCAATTTAATTATTTATTGTTTTTCAATGCTTTATTTAACCTGTTTTTGCAAGGTTTTAAAAAAGAGACAACAACAACAATAATAATGATAACAACAATAACAACTACAATTCTCAATAATAGTAATAATAACAGAATATAATTTTAGCTTGTTTTCAAATGTCTTATTAAAACAGTTTTACAAGGTTTTACAAATGAGACAAGACAAAACAATCAATAATATTAACAATAAAAAATATTATCATAATCATCACCAATAATAATAAGATTTATTATTATTAAATGTTATTATTAAAGAATATATGACTATAATTTTTGCTTTCTATTTTATTTAGATTTTTAAAGATGTTTTATTTAACCTGTTTCTACAAGGTTTTGAAAAAGAAACAAGATGAAATAATAAAATAATAATAATAATTTGAATAATAATAGAATATAACTGTAGCCTTTTTTTAAAATGTTAATTAACTTTTTTTTAAAAGGTTTTAGAAAAAAGACAGGACAAAACAACCAATAATAATATTAATAATAAAAAAAAAATACTACTTAATTACTATTATCAATAATAATAATAATAATAATAATAATAATAATAATAATAATAATAATAATAATTGTATTATTATTATTATTATTATTATTAAATGTTATTATTAAAGAATATGCGTTTTTTTTTTTTTTATGTTTTATTTAACCTGTTTCCACAAAGTTAAAAAAAGAGACAAGACAATAATAATAATAACATTTCTCAATAATAATAATAATAATAACAATTCTCAATAATAATAATAAGAAGAAAAAGAAGAATATAATTGCAGCTTTAAAAAAAAAAAAAAGTTAATGAACTGTTTTTACAAGGTTTTAGAAAAGAAACAAGACAAAACAACCAATAATAATAATTTTATAAAAAATAAATATGATAAAAATAAATATAAATAAAAAAGAAATAAGTAATTATTATTATCATCATCATCATCATCATCAATGATAATAATAATTATTATTATTATTAAATGTTATTATTAAATAACATTTGAGCATTATTTTTGCTTTTTATTTTAGTTTTCTATGTTTTATTTACCCTGTTTTTACAAGGTTTTGAAACAGGACAAAATAATAATAATAATAATAAAAATAATAAATGTATAATCATTTTTATTCTCCACCAAAAGACAATTTGTCTTCAGCTTCACCATACAACATAAACACAGACACCAACATAACACAAAAAAAACAGCAAACCAAAAGTCAAAGATGCTTTTCTTGCACCTATTAATAACATCCAAGTTACACAGCTCACCTGCAGGCATGATGCGATGCATGGCCACTGACAGGAAGAAGATGGCGTCGCTATAATACGCGCCGGACCCTGCACTAAAGTGTTTCTGCATGGCCTCCACAATAGGGAATAATTTCTCCGTAAGGGTATCTACCTCATGAAACACCACCTGGAACAAACAAGAGACAATATCTGTATTAAACAAGGGTATTTTAGTGACCCTAGTGACACTGACACTTCATATTTGCAGATTTGTGCATGGGTGAACAGGAGTGAGCAGCATTTCTACCCTTGGATGGGGTTTTGGCACTGAGATTTCATTCTCAGGTGTTCACTGTTTGGCTCACTGAACCTTGACAGTCGTCTTTTACTGTTCCTTCTATTGAAAACACACAATACCTGTGTTTGTCCGCAGTGCAATCGGCCCCTTAATCCTGCTCTGCAATGCGATTTTTTGGCGTCGACTCGACTTGTGCAATCAGATAATGTGTATCTAACACTAGGCTGCACAAAGAGGACTGACATGGGAGGAGGGGGGTGTTCAGTCATCACAGATTTCCCATTAAGGTTTTGATTCCAGGGGTAATATATACGTTTCTTATACGCCATTGGATTAGAATAACTACTTCATTCTAGTGAAACAAAAGCATTAATTCAGCACAAGCTCAGATTCAACAGTCGATACTGTAACAAAGTTTAGTTGTGCTAAAAATTCAACTCTGAAATCACAGGAATAAATTACATTTTAAAATACATTCAAATAGAAAACTGTTATTTTAAATAGTACACATATTTCAAAATTTTACTGTTTGTTGTGTACACTGGATTAAATAAATGCAGGCTTGGTGAGCAGAAGAGACTTCTTTAAAAAAAATATTATAAATCTGTCCAAAAACTTTTGACTGGTTGTGTAAATACACATATTTCTGGAAATAAATAAATATGTATTTTTTTGTTTTATAAAATAAATTAATCAGATGTTTTGATGATTAACATTTAAGTAAACCATTTTAAACCATCTTAAAATGAATGGAAAACACAGAATTTTGTAAAATAAATAAATAAATAAATAAATAATAATAATAAAACTGAATTTGAAAAAAAAAAATTCATAGGGCCTTAGATTTTTTTTATTTGTGTTAAACTCTTAATAAATTGCTGTTTTGGACATGCTTTTCGATGATTTTTTTTTTTAAGTATTAAAACTGGAAGAAATAAAAAATGGATTGGAAAAAAATAAAATGAATTTCATAGGGCACTAGTAATTCAGCTTTGTTATCAGAGGAATAAATTACATTTTAAAATATATTTAAATAGAAAACAGTTATCCGAAAACAAATCAAAATACTACTGTTTTTATTGTATTTTTGATTACATAAATACAGCCTTTGTAAGTATAAAAATAGTGATGCACGACATTGCATTTTTGCTAATATCCAAAATGCCGATCATATTGGCCAATAGCTGATTCTGATACCGATTTCCTTTCGTTTGGAAACAACACCAAGTCTTTTCTGTGTGGAAATTATAAGCAAATTATTTTTAATTAGTTTTTAACAAGAACGTATTTGTTGTTTATAAAGTTCTTTTACTATGACAGTACACTGAAGCTTTGAAAATAACTATAAATAATCTGGCAGTACATTTTGGGAGTTCATGTTTAGTCTCCTATCCTGAAAAGTCTGACTTGCAGAGATGGACTAAAATGAACTCCCAAAACTTACTGCCAGATTTTGGAAGATAAATTCTTGAATCAGAGGTACAAGAGAATGTGATGCTTGTCCTTCAAGAGTCACTCTCAACTTATCTGTCTATAAAGCCTATTTAAAAAAAAAAAAAAAAAAAAAAAAAAAAAACTGTCTTCATGTATTTCACAACACGTCAGCTTGTTCTTCTTATTAAGTCAGGGGCATTTTTTTTTACCAAGAAAAGTCTCTGAGAACCTGACACATTGTACTTCTGAAGACTCCAGGTAGGCTGCAGTTCTGGAAAATGGTGGCGCTGGAGAACTGGAAACGGTTCCTGATGGTGTCACACCTAATTCTTCACCTTAATTCCTAATTCTTTTGCAGTTAACATGCATCTTTTCTTCTCCACCTGTTTTTTCTGACCATGCAGACTCAACAAGCATTTCGCTGTCCAATGGTCAAGCCTTAACTTTGCAAATTCTTGTAATGCATTAGTATTGCATTCTTCTCATGGGCATTTAATAATTTGGACTTTTCAGTCTAGGTCTAGGTTAAATCTCTTTTTTGGCTCATTTTATCTGTAAAAGAAAACACGCCTAATAATTCTGCACACCTGAATATAAGGAGTTTTTCACTTCCAGCCTTCACGGACAATTATATATCACATATAAATGATTAAATACAAAATTAACAGTAGTTATTAAGACTGATGTGGTTTGGAATTGGTAAAATGTGTTTGGAAAAAAATATGACCAGAATATCAACATGCCTAATAATTCTGCACACAGTGTACTTTAACAAAACAAGTCAATCATTAAAATAAATAAATAAATAAATCTCCTCTAAAAATATATTACGTTTTGGGAGCAATCCATTGAATATTTCATCACAGCTTATTTGTGATATCACCCAGAATTTTTTATAAGCAAAGTGCTTTAAAGCCACTGGTAAATAATGCAAAAGCAGTTAGAAATAACAGAGGAAACTAAACTCCATTTTGCTCGTAAGAACTTCAAAGAGAACAGAACACTCATTTGAGTTCCAAAGAAACTGTCTATACACTTTAAAAGAACTAATAAAGAGGAACAGAAACTACTAAGCGTTAGGTTGATTTTATAGATGGACTGAATGCAGAAACCAGCTAACTCTTCCAGGAATTCACTTGAGTTTAAGAGCACAGCCGCATACAGAGCTCAGTGTAATCTCTATTATGAGCACATGAAGTGCTGTGCAATATTAAATTAAAGGCTTCTGACAGAGTTAATGCCCACGGGGACTCAGAGCACAGCCGGATGGTCATTTTACATGCTTCTGACTTTCCAAATAGTTCTGGAGGTGTGAAGGTCTATAATTAAGTGAGACCGTACTTCACTATATGAGATTGGGTGCTTGCATGAATGTTCTGTGAGGGAATTATAACAACATGGTCACTGAGAATATGATCGCCATACCTGAACTAAAAAGCGCCATGTTACAGTAACAGTATCAAATGGTACTAACATCCCTCAATACAATTCATAGAATACCATATTATGGAACGTGTCCGGGAAACTTCATAAAACCAAGAAACATGCTGTTTTAGATCAGTTTAGCATGGTCACATCACATGCAATAGGTGACCATTATCTACTTTTATCTGGCAGCAAAGTCAAACCACAACCCACAGAGAGTCATCAAATCATCGGCTTTCACATGCTTCATTCAGTTTCTCAAAAAATGACCCATAATGACCCCCAGCAGCAGCTGATGGAGCCGTCATCTCTTTCCTGAGAGCACACGTCTGTGAGCTCATTCTGGTTTCATCTCATCTCATGTCATGAGACTGTGTGGGAGTCTGTCAGCCCACAGTTATAGCGGAACTTTCCACATACTGATGGGTTCAGTCTATACCCCACAGACAAAGACAGTCTGCCCTAAAAACCGCATGCAAACCCAAACACATGATCATTATAACAGTGATAATAATTATATGCTTATGAATAAAATAAATGATCTATTATTCTAATAATAATAATTATAATAATAATTATTCCACCACCACTACCAAATAATATAATCTAATATAATATATGTACTGTTATGAATCCAAATAACAGTAATCATCATTATTTTTAAAACTTATTATTACATACAGTAATTTTCATATTTATAACAATTTATTATTGAAAACATCGTTAGGTAACTATTATTACCACTACAGTCAGTGCTATATTATATTATATATTTACTGTTTGCTTAAAATAATATAATATAATATAATAAGTACTACTAAGAATTAAAATAACAATACTCATAATTTTGCTTGCATATTATTATATACAATAATATATAATAATCATTATATTTATAACATACTTTACTAAAAAACATTCATTTTTAATACTGCTCTCTAACGATTAATCGTGATTTATCACATACAAAATAAAAGTTTTTGTTTATATAATATTTTTGTGCGTACTGTGTATATTTACAGTATTATGTATATATGAACACACACATATACAATATTTAGATTTTTTTTTCCATGTATTTACTTGTATATGTTTTTATTCATATAATTAATTTTATATATAAATATATTTAATTTAATTTTATTATTATATTATTATTTTGGATGCGATTAATCGCAATTAATCGTTCGACAGCACTTGTTTTTAATTATTAAAAACTATTATTATTACCACTACAATGATGTTTTAAATTATATATTGACTATGCATTTATAACATAAATGATAATATAATATAATATAATATGTACTACTACAAATTGAAATAACAATAATCATTAGTTTTTAATAACATTATTTTATATAATAAACATATTTTTAACATACTTTATTTTAAAAAATCATTAGTTTTTAATAATTATTAATTTTATTAATTAATTTTATATTTAATTTTTTAATTTTATTAATTTTAAATTATTATTACCACTATAGTGATATATTATATTATACATTTACTGTGTATTTATAAAGTAATATCATATAATACAATAGCTTTGATATAATATAATACATGTACTACTATGAATCAAATAACAATACTTATTATTTTTAACATATTATATATAATAATGATTAGTGATTAATCATTATAAAGTAATATTATTACCTCTACAGTGATATATTAAATATTTACAGAGATCATTTACTGGAAGTACAACAACAACAACAACAACAACAACAACAACAACAACAACAACAACAACAATACAATTACAACACTATTATTAATATTATTATTATTATCACTACAAAATAATTAATTGCATATCATATATTCCATGTGTTTATATACACTATAATGTAATACATCTGTCTTCTACAAGTGCCACAACTACCTAAAATAATCATCAGACGGCTGTTTTGTGGGTGTGTACTGGTATTCACTATGTTATGGGGACCAAATGTCCCCACAAGTGTAATAATGCCAAAAAATTTGTTGTCCTTGTGGGGACACTTGTTGGTCCACACGAGGAAAAAAGCTTATAAATCATACAGAATAAAGTGTTTTGAAAATCTAATAATGCCTGTAGCTTTGTGTGAAGGATAGTTTTATGGTAAGGGGATAGAAAATACAGTTGTACAGTATAAAAATGTCCCCATGAAATGTCCCCATAATGATAGGAATACCTCTGTGTGTGTGTGTGTGTGTGTGTGCGCATAAAACTGCTTTAATCAAAAGGTTACAGCACATGTTGGGATGGGTAGTGATGATTATCAGATGTTGCATTAAGCCAAATACTCATTATCTAATATTGTGTGTGTGTGTGTTGAATAGAGTCGGGATTAAAGGAAGGTAATCTGAACCTCCGTCTCACAGCATCTCTGCTAAACTGAGCCACTGTCCATCCGCCCGTCCAGGACAGAGGATCAGCCTCCGCTAATGCCTGGCAACAGTGATGTTGCTAGGCAGGAAACACTCCTGTCTGCTCAATACACGAAGCACAGCAGAGACACTGCACTGCATTTACATGAACAATCAAATGAAATAAAGAAACAAAACCTGTCAACCTGACTACCTGGCTATCTAAACTAGGCCAAGTTTACTTAATAATACTACAGACAAATCCTCTACAGCAGGATCAGGACAAAGATCCTGAAGCTCAAAGAGGAAGCACAAAAAGCCATAGAGATAGAGTAACACTGCCCCCATGTGACCGGCCAATATAAGCCTTCAGAGAACTGTGATTTATTGTACCAGGGAATAATAATCACAGACATTTCCAAAATTTGGTGAAAAGTAAACAGTTATTGCACAGCGTAAATCACATTTAAAAATTATGCTTATCTCAAGTTTCTATCCACAAAAATCAAGACCTACTGTAATCTCGATGCCATAATGTTTATGTGTTCACAGAATGAGCCTAGTTGTTTTGATGAACTAAAAAATGTGTTGGAGAGTGTGAGCATGTTTGAGCGGTCCTGAGGGATTGTTGCTATATGAGAGCTGTGTGTTGTTATTGTGTGAGCTGATGTAAAGGAAACGTCTGCTGTGTGACCTCTGGTCCTGTGCATGATGTGTGCAAAGCAACTGTCTGATTTCAGTTTTCCTGCACTGCCACCTGCTGTGCTCACAAAATGTAGAAAATGCCTACATGCATTAAACAAGAAAACCCTTAAAAGGCTCCAATTTAGGGTAAAAAACCAAAAATCTTGTTGGCAACTCAAGCTAAATTCAATATAATATAATATAATATAATATACAGCAATTTTAATAATAATAATAAATAGTCTATTAATATTAACATAATTTGTATTACTAAAAAATTAAGCTATATTATATTGTTATATTATATTATATTATTATAACGAAACAATACTGTAATAAATATAATACATATATTATAGCTATTGTAATAATAATAAATATTAATATTAAAATAAATCGTATTACTAAAAAGTTGTATTATATTATATTATATAGAAATAACTACTGTGATGCAGTTATACTGTGTATAATATAACGTAATAATAAGAATGAATAGTCTATTAATATTAAAATAATTTGTATTAATGAAAAATTAAGTTATATTATATTGTATTATATGATATTATATTATATAATAAAGAAATGTATATATAATATATAATAAATATGGTATTACATATTATATAATAAAGAAATAACTACTGTAATAATATATTATATAAATAGCACTTGTAATAATAATAATATTTTTAATATTAAAATAATTTGTATTACTAAAAATTAAATAGTTTTAAACTAACTACTGTATTAATATAATGTAATCTAAGTCATAAATAGTAATTGTAATAATAATAATTATAATAATAAATAGTTTTAATATTAAAATAACTTTCATTACTAATAAGTTGCATTATATTATATTATGTTATTACAGTAGTTATTTCTTTATAATAGAATAGAATATAAAAAGCAATTGTAATAATAATAATATTACTACTACTAATAATAATAAATAGTCTATTGATATTAATACAAGTTCTTATTTTTAATTATTATATTAAAAATTAAGAGTTATATTAGATTAGATTATAAACAAATAACTACTGTAATAATATTAATGCATTCATGCATTAAACAAGAAAACCCTCAAAACGTTCCAGTTTAATAATAATAATAAAAATATAAATATAAAATATACATAAATTAATATTAATTTTTTTATTACTAAAAAATTAAGTTATTATATTATATTATACAGAAATGACTACTGTAATAATAGTAATAATAATAATAATAATAAACCAACAACAACAGTATGCATATTAATTTTGTATTAGTTTTTTTATTTTTTAGATATGCATGTATTATTTAAAGTACGTTCATATAAAATAATGAAACAACAAAACATTTTTAATAACTATTGTAATTATAACAATAAAAATAACAATAACAGTCATATAATTAGCATTAGTTACATTATTACAATTATTATTATATACAGTATGTTTATTTAATACTGTATAGTGGTAAATTAAATAATACAGTACCCTGTATTTTTTAATCTATTTTGAGTATATATATATAATTTTGCATATTGTTGAAAATACTATAATTTTTATCTACTTTGCTTTATTTATAAATAACAAATAAAACAAATAAAACTTATGTTCCATGCATGTTTTATACCATCTAATATAATAAAAATATAAATGTATCAGAACATCAGAAGATGATTATTGTAAGCACTACTACTATTCCAAAAAAACACATTTATAACAATAAACTAAAAATTATTATTATTTCATCATAATCTATTGTAAAGACATCAAAACGTGATAAACTAAAAGGTAGCCAACGCTGCAACAACCAACATCAGCACGTACTGCAAAACAAGGAGGTTTGAACATACCTCGTACTTGAATGTTGCATCGAGCAGAAGTTCAGGAAGCATCTTCCTCCCGAGCTCCTGACTCCCCGCATCAGAGACGTAATGGAGAACCAGCATCTCGTCCTCCAGAAACCGTCCGTGTTTGGCCATGGAGCGCATGGCCACCTGAAACTTCTCCTGCAAGCTCAAGCTCCTGTCAACCTTGGTGAACATCATGAGAGCATGAAAGCGTGATGGCTTTCCCTCCAGCTCATCTCCAATTCCCATTCTGTTTTCTGGATGCCCGGACCGGATGTCTACAGAAAGATCTGCATCATCACGGTTGGTATTGTGGCTCGCTTGTGTTTCCTTGATCCGTTTTGTGGTGCTGGAGAAGTTCTGATTTTCGGACCCGAAGTAGTAGAAAGCCACCACCGCCAGAGCGGCAGCAAAGAGCAACATGATCTGATAGGACCTAAAAGTGCTGATCCGTCCCATGGTGACCGACAGCAGCCGCAGGACACCCATGGGGCCACTTCTGCATGCACAAAATAGGTCAGGATGCCTTTTCTTGACAGTCTCTGCACACCTTGAGTACAAGAAACAGGAATTAATCAATGATGTTTTTCTAATGTTGACCACACAAATCTTTTATGAGAGTTTAAAAGACTTATAGCGATATGTGATATGGAAACTTTCATGGCATGTTTTTGTAAGACTGACAGAACGACATTACGTAAGTAAATTACGTCATAATTCAATATTTGGGTGAACCGTCCCTGAAAATCATTCAGGTCGAATACGACATAACCAAGAAGCCTTCAAAGGTGTCAGCTCTAATACAAGTCAGCAGAAGAGGTTCTTGTATGTATATATTTTCATTCATTTGGCTGCAGGATGTCATGTCAGCAACAGTTACTGCACATGATGGTATTGAGTCACTCACCGCCGTCACATGACGCGTTCAGCAGCGCCAAAACATCCGTCACTGCTGCTGAAAGCAGACGCTCTTGTAGTCGATGACCAGAAAACGAAGGAAAAATGAATTTGCAAAGACAGAAGAAATGTGAAAACACGAGACATCTAAACACTTGCGCGTCTTACATCACCGGAAGTTCAACCGTTCATAATAAAAGACTCACTATCACGTGGTACGTCAAACATCTTTTTATTTCTTTGTTTTTAAAGTGCGACATGGATAAAATGAGAAAGGAGGATCGAACCTTATTTCAAACAATTAAAAGTGTTATTTAATGTTGAAAATGTTAATTATTTATGTGAATTATTTGTTTCTATTTCACGTTGACATTTTGATGCTAAAACATTTTGTATATTAATTATATAATATTATATTATAAAGAAATAACTATATAATAATAGTAATGAAGTCTATTAATATTAATATATTTTTATTACTAAAATTAAGTTATATTATATTATAAAGAAATAATGTCTATTAATGTAATTTTTATTACTAAAAATTAAGTTGTATTATATTGTTAAATTAAATAGATTAACAAATAGACAATTTTTTTAATAATATAACAATTTTTAGTAATAAAATTATATTAATATTACTAGACAATTTATTATTATTATTATTATAGTTATTTCTTTACATTATAAAATAACTTAATTTTTAGTAATACAAAATTACATTGTATTATTATTATAAAATGTATTATTATTCGTAATATAGTTACAGTTCAGAATATAGACTTATGTTATATTGTTAAGAAATAACTATATAATAATAGTAATAATGAAGTCTATTAATAATATATTTTTATTACTAAAATTAAGTTATATTATATTATAAAGAAATAACTAATAATGTCTATTAATGTAATTTTTATTACTAAAAATTAAGTTATATTATATTGTTAAATTAAATAGATTAACAAATAGACAATTTTTTTAATAATATAACAATTTTTAGTAATAAAATTATATTAATATTACTAGACAATTTATTATTATTATAGTTATTTCTTTACATTATAACTTAATTTTTAGTAATACAAAATTACATTGTATTATTATTATAAAGTGTATTATTATTCGTAATATAGTTACAGTTCAGAATATAGACTTATGTTATATTGTTAAGAAATAACTATATAATAAAAAATAAAGTCTATTAATATTCATATAGTTTTTAATACTAAAAAATAAGTTATATTATATAGTTACATTGTATATTAAAATACATACTTTTAATAATAATAATAATAGTCTATTTATGTTATTAATTTAAATTTAAAAGTTATATTATTTTAGATTATATTATAAAGAAATAACTACTGTAATAATAATAATAAAACCAACAACAGTACATGCATATTAGTTTTGTATTTTTTTTTTTTTTATTTATATATGTATTATTTAAAGTATGATAATAGCATAGTGTAAAAATAAACGATATATTTATAATAATAATAAATATTCTATTAACATTATTATAATTATTACTTATTAAAAAGTAAGTTATATTATAAAATAACTATAATAATAATAATAATAATAGTCTATTAATATAATCTTTATTAATAAAATAAGTTGTTATATTATATTAAAATATAAAGAAATAACTACTGTTGCTATGAATAAATAAAAAACAAATACCAAACTAAGTTCCATGTACTGTTGTTGGTTTTATTATTATTTTTATTACAGTAGTTCTTAGTAGTAGTTATAGTTATTTCTTTACAATAAAATATAACTTTATTTCGCTGAATAATATTATTATATTAATAGACAATTGTTTTTTTAACAATTTTTTGTAATAAAAATTATATTCATATTAATAGACTTTATTATTATAGTTATTTCTTTACAATAAAAAATAACTTAATTTTTAGCAATACAAAATTATATTAATAGATTAATATTATTATTATATTACAGTAGTTATTTCTTTATAATATAACTTATTGTAATATAATAATTTGTTATATATTATATATATAATTATAATTTGTTAGTAATATAAATGTATTATTATTATTCGTAATATAGTTATAGTTCATAATAGACTTATAATATAGTTTTTTTGCTGCTAAAACACCATTTCATTACAAAAGCAGATTTTTATATATTTGTCATTTAACAAAATCATTTAATTTAAACAAAATAATCTTCTTAGTTAGAATACACACATTTTATAGATAAGTTATAAAGCCTGAGATCAAACAATTTAAAAATAATTTGAACATTAAGTTTTCAAAAAAAGCTAATTTTAAAATATATATCTTATTCTCATATATACATGTATGTTCAAACATATAAAATATTATATTTAATAATATATATAAAGAATACTGCGAGCATAAACTATTAATGTCCGAATCACTCACATACATTAACATGTATACAATCAATCAGATCCATGCAAATTTTCTTGAAATATGTTTATTTGTACATAGTCACATAACACTCAAAATATTGAAGACAGACTGGATACAAAGCTACTTTTGAACTGAGGTGCACAATGAAACCGAACAGAAATGAAGATGAGGCTTTGTAACTGATGGCAGTTTATAGATGGTTTCTACTGAGTGCAGTCATAGGCCAAAAATCCCTTACATCTACAAAAAAAAAAAAAAAAAATTAAAAACTTTTTTTCCTTTTTTTTTTTTTTTTTTTTTTTTTTTTTTTTTTTTTTTTTAAATCTCATGCAAGGAAGGAAAGAGGTAAAGAAAGTGTTTGGCCCGCTATATATAATAATTTCATAATAGTGATAGTAAAGAAAATTATATCTTTATGACATCAGAATCCAACACATATAAATGAGTAAAATGCAACAGCAATACAGAGAGATAAAATGTAACCACTCAAAGCATTTTGAAAACATAAAACGCAAAAAACAAACAAAAACAAAAAAAAAAAAAACGCTTTGACCTTCCATTAAATAGAATTTCTATATCTTCCATCTTTTTAGACTTCACATAATAGCAAATTTATGTTTATTTTACTTTAAATTTAAATGGTCATCTTTCTCTCTTTTTATTGGTGTAGTAGAGTTTCGAACTGTAAAGAGACTCCAGACCAAACCATTGAAACATTCACAATCGGTATGAAATTGCCTATGCAAGTAAACCTTCAGTGCTATGTAACATTAGTCGACACACAAAGACGGTTCTGAGCGATGATTTTCAAGTACAACAACTGAACAATATGTCGTTTTTTTCTCATTTTCCTTTGTCATACAAAAGACGCCAGAATTAATGCATCTCAACAGTTCGTTTGCAAGTCATTAAAATGATTAAAAAGTAAATCAGATCACATCAGACGTTTGTGAATGGGCTTTTAAAGCGGGTCCAGCCCAAATAGATCTGTAACCTGTACAGACACACACAAAAAAAAAACATGTAGTGAACAGAACCATGCATTAAATGGCTTTAGGAGAGCTAACATAAGGCTGCTTACCATGACTAAGCTCTAACGTAGCTGATCTCAGTTTCAGGCAGTAAATAAGCACGTAAGGTTTAAAAAACACATGCAGGAGACTAAAGCGTCCAGAAGGCAAAGAGAGAAAGAACAAAGAACGCAGGAATACAAAGTGCAAGAACCACCTGCATACATCAGTCTGACGCCAAGTGTATCTGTTCATTTGTTTACTGCATATTACAACGTTTACAAAAAGAAAACAAATGCATAAATGTGGAATACTACAAGAGTAAGTACTCAAGACACTATTTTAAACTTAAAAACAGTAGAAAAACAAACTGTCTTTCATTCAGATTTGCATTGTTTGATGCAGCCCAGTATTTAAGCAAAAAGTAAAGTGGAAATGAGCGTGTCGTTTCCTTCAGTTTTTCCTATGACGATCGATCAGATTTGTATCTGATCTCAGGTGGTTATGCAAGTACGATCACTGACAGCGGCGTGAGAAAAATAGCTCTCAGGGGTTTCCTGCCAGTAGCAATATATCCATTTAAATAGCACGATTGCACCTTGTTTGTAAAAGTACATTTTCACAGCTTTAAAGTAATGCGGAAACACGACAGGGGCTTGAATTAACTGACAAGAGCCAGGGAGGTACAGAAGAAAAAAAAAAAAAACATCAATTTGTGTCGGTTTATGTTGCGCCTAACATAAACTGTATTTTTGGATTTCTGGAACAACATAAGCAAACGTTTTTCACCTGAACTATTTTTTTTTTTACATTTTATTGGACTCGACTGGAATCTCGAATTACAATCCGGTTCAAAAAACGGCGAAGCTAAAGTGTCTTTGTAGTCCAAAAAGCTGGTAAATCAACAGGTGAAATGAGCAGCCTTTACATAACACTGCCGTTCTGGCCCTAAACAAGGCACTTAACCCGACTCTAGAGGGCGCTCGTTAGTTAGTTAACTAATTTGAAACTACCTGTATTTACTCTTCTCTTCTCTAGCTTGCTCAGCCCTGTAACGCCACATCTGAGACCTCCTGCACCATGAAACATTCACCGTACATTGCCGCACTAATGAAAAACAAAAGAGACAATGAGGAACAGAATGCGCGTATATACACTTACACATATGCATGTATGTATATAAATGTATCTAATTATAATGCACTGTACTGTAGTGTCATCGGCAAATTATATTTGACCAGTGTCATCTGAAGCATCTAAAAGCCATTTAACCATCTAAAACATACATTTCGTCCATAGAATCTTTCATTATAATGTTTGAATACATAGCACCATCTGTTTTAAAAAGACAGTCCACCCCAAAATGACCCTTTGTTGATATTTTGATCATTTCTGGATTCACCTCTGTTTTCCACTCTTGGTGGTTTAGCTACCAACATTTACAACAGAATAACAAAAGAACTCATTTTTGGATGGACTATCTTTTTAATGCTTCGCACACAAATTACGGGTTGTATTTGTTTAAAAAAAAAAAATAAAAAAAAAACAGTCAGGCTAGTAGGAAACGTCTTGCCAGTTTTAGTGTAGTAGAATAAAGTACCCAGAGATACGCCAACTTAACAGAAGGGGAAAAAGGCTATTTTGTTCTTTCTTAACTGCTCAGCGTCAAGCAATTGCTTTTCTGTGGCATGCAAGGGCACATGGAGAAGAATATCCATTCATCCATTCATACTAAGCGAGTGTATTAAGGCTTCATATCTGCACGCTGCCAGGGTATCTGGTAGGACAATCGTTACTCTGCGCTGCTCAATCGCACCGGACAACCAAGAAAACACAGAGAGCCGATAACCTGGATTCCTGTGATGTTTCGCACACTGGAACTGGAAAAACATCATTGATCTGTAAGGAATACAAATGAAAATATACGTCCTGATTAGTGATAAAACGATATACAGTTGAGGTCAGAAGTTTGCAAACACCTTGTAGAATCTGCAAAATGTTAATTATTTTAGCAAAATAAGAGGGGTCATACAAAATGCATGTTATTTTTTTTATTTAGTACTGACCTGGATAAGAGATTTCACATAAAAGACATTTACATATAGTCCATGAGAAAATACTCATTAATTTTTAAAAACTACCTTGTTCAAAAGTTTATACGCTTGATTCGCTTGTTGATTTGTTTTTGTTTTTTTGAGTGATAGTTGTTCATGAGTTCCTTGTTTGTCCTGAACAGTTAAACTGCCTGCTGTTCTTCATAAAATTTCTTTGTTTTTTCTGCATTTTTGTGTATTTTAACCCTTTCCAGCAATGACGGTATGATTTTGAGATCCATCTTTTCACACCGAGAACAACTGAGGGACTCGTATGCAACTATTACAGAAGGTTCAAATGCTCACTGATGCTTCAGAAGGAAACAAGATGCATTAAGAGCCGGGGGGTGAAAACTTTCGGAATTTGAAGATCAGGGTAAATTTAACTTATTTTGTCTTCTGAGAAACAAATATGCATCTTCTGTAGCTTCCTAAGGGCAGTACTAAATGAAAAAATATATGGTATCTAGGCAAAATAAGAAAAATGTACACATTTTCATTCGGTTCAAAAGTTTTTACCCCCCGGCTCTTAAAGTATTGTTTTACCTTCTGAGGCATCATTGAGTGTTTGAACCTTCTGTAATAGTTGCACTGAGTCCCTCAGTTGTCCAAAAACCAAAGAATTTCTGGGACCTGAAGGTATCACTAAAAAAAACAGCTGTGGATCATTCAGTTAACAACACGGTAATAAATATTAAGGGTATGTAAACTTAATCAGGTCATTTTTATAAATTCAACTATTATTTTCTCTTGTGGACTATATGTAAATGTCTTCTTAAGGTCAGTACTAAATAAAAAAAAATAATATGCATTTTATATGATCCCTCTTATTTTGGTAAAAGAATTAACATTTTGCAGATTCTGCAAATGTAAACTTTTGATCTCAACTGTATTGTGTAAAATAAGGGAAATACTTAATCAGCACTCATCTGCTTACGTATCACCATCAGTACTGGCTATCAAACCAAAAAAATGAAAAACCATATGGTAGTTCTAAAAATGAATATTTCTTTCTACCATGAAAGATCTGCACTGTTATTGTGTAGCGAGTTGCGTGCATATTGAGAACACAAACCATGTCATTACCGACGTCTCTGAAAAGTCCGTATGAGGAGTACAAGACTCATGTAGTGCTACTGTGAGGCCAAAATGTGAGTTCGTAATAAAAAGGAAATAAAAATATTCACGTCCAGTGCATAATAAGGTATTCAGGCTATCAGTTTAGCTCGCTGTGCATATAAGGAAGAAAAGAGAACGAAACCTTATCATCCGTCTATTATAAAGGCCAGTGCGGCCAACTGAACTCAAAGGACAGGAGCGCAATTCGAAAATCAGCACCATCAGATTCGTACTGCTACGCCTCGGCTGCCTTTCGGGGGGGTTAGTGTTGGTTTTGAGAGGAAAGGCCAGGTAGCAGACCAGAAAGTTTCATACCCTGTTTTTCTAGTGTTCTCAGAGGTTCCGTGCATATTAGAAGGCATTTGTAGTTTTAAACAGGAAGACATGAACATCCCCACAAAAGCTCCTGAAGAGTGCAGAACTCTTTTTTTTTTTTTTTTTTTTTTTTTTTCTTCGAAGGTTTGTTTTCCGCAGAAAAAAAATAATATATATTAATTATAAGAAGAATTGACTCTCCAGGAAAAGAGCAGCACAAGGGGGAGAGGAAACAAAAAAACGGTGGGAGCTATAATGTACAACCACTCAGGACAATGATGGGCAAGAGATGCCCCACATGAAGAAAAATAAACAAGAAGAGGACAAAAAAAGATGTCCTTCTAGGTTGTTTTAGTGCTCTGAAGGTCATTTGTACATGAGGTTTGGGTTTGGGGGCATTAACCAGGCAGTGCGTCCAAAAAAAGGTCTTGTTTCTGCCTGTCATCCGGCCCTAAGTTCCACCAGGGGGCGGGGATCTGTGTCGGCTCAGTTTTGTGCATGGTGTCGGATGGTGTGAAAGATCCAATCCATCTTGGTGGTCCATCCGCCATGGTGAGCGTCATTCATCTGCTTCATAAAATAGTCTAGGGCTTCCTGCTCCGTTTTGTCCAGTGCCAGGGTCTTTCGGATGTAAGCGATGTCGTCGAAGGACTGCAGCTCTGGCATGCCTGAACCCAGCATCATGGAGAAGAGATTTATGAAAAGGTTGGCATGCTGTCTGATAGCCAAATAAGCCTTGTAGCACATCTCCTGGAACCTGTAGAGGGAGACAGAGAGACGTTGAGCTTCCCTGCTGCATCGATGTAAAGTCCTAAAACTCCAAAAGGAGTAACGGGTAATCAAAACATTTAAGAATCATAAACCTTTGCTGGTCACAAAGCTTGTTTTCAGCACAAATCCAAAAGTTATTAAAAAATGCTACTAGATTTTTGTCAGGGTGTGATGCTAACTTTTAACTTTGTTAGCCTACAAAATTACATCATCCCCGTGTCATCCAAGATGTTCATGTCTTTCTTTCTTCAGTCGCAAAGAAATTCAGTTTTTGGGGAAAACATTCCAGGATTAGGGAATGTAAGGAATGTAGTGCTGTAATACTGTTAGGTCAACTTACCTAATGAACTTTAAAGTTTGCTTTACTGTAAAGTGTTATTCTACCAAAGTATTCAAAATCGCGTTTTTATCTATCTCTCTCTGACCGTTTTCAGATTTCAGACTCAGATATCCAAAGAAAAGGCATTAAATATAAATCTCTCTTGGCTGCTTCATATTAACGATCGGCGGTAAGGCAGAAACATTCCCTTCATATTAATGATACTATAATTAATAGACCAAAACTCTTGCTTCATTCAAATTCAATTAATATTTGATTGTTTGAAATGCAAGTGCAAATATCACGTGACCAAAAGCTAAACTGGTTCTAGCGTGTCACGCACATTTGAGCTTTCGTGTTTACTCTATCACATCTTACGTATGTGCGTTGGTCAATTGTGAATAAAAGTTAATTAAAACTGAATGTCAATCTCTAAATTTGTGTTCAAGATCAGGATGAGCAAGTGACAAATGACAAATGTTTCTAACTTGCATACTGGTGTAGTAAAATAAGCTTGTTTACCTTTATCATCTGTTTTGTATGCAAAATAATGCCATATTTCACTTCTAATGTTGTCTTTATTTACTAGTTTGGAGCGCGTTAATGGAGTTTCATCTGTTTGATGATCCATCATGTTGTTCTGTTGTCATTTTGTTGTCATTTACCGGTTTCATAGCAATCTGGGAAGCCACCTACAGGTGAACTTCAGAACAGCAGCGTATAAAATTCGGAACTGATCAAAATCAAACCGTTTTAAAAAAAATATACCGGTATTTTTCCAGTACCGGTATTCCGCACATCCCTAACGCGCAGTTAGTTCTTCGTCTGTGTACTTCGGAAATGATCAAATGATCAAACATCATTTTGTTTTTTGTTTTTTACCTTTTTTGTCAGTAGCACTTGATTTTCTTTGCACATTCGCTTTGTAAACACTGGGTCGGTACTTCCGTCTACATCTTGCATGCATGATTACATAATGCGTGAGGTCGAGCTAGTGCAAGATGAGCATTTGTGGTTAAAAAGTTGAGATGCACCGACTGCAATTTTCTTGGCCAATTCCGATTTTTTTGGAATGTGACATGCCGGTATCGATTTTTCTGTAAGCCTCATCTGGCATGACTCAAATGCATTAATAAATGTGACGTCAAAACAGAACCGGCAGACTGACCAGCCGGTCACCGGTCCAGGCCGATCATGCAGAAAACCAGCTAATTCCAGTCCCTGGCCAGTCGATCGGTGCATCTCTATTAAAAATTATATACATTTGTATTTTTCTTAGAAAATGACCATTATTTCGCTAGATAAAACCCTTATTCCTTGGCTGGGATTGTGTAGAGTCCTTTGAGGCTGCATTGAAACTGCAATTTAGCCTTCAACCCATTCGCCATCACTGAAGTCTACTACATGAAGAAAAATCCTGTAATGTTTTCCTCAAAAACCTTAATTACTACATGTAGTTACTACATGAACATCTTGGATGACATGAGGCTAAATTATCAGGAAATTTTCATTCGGGAAGTGAACAACTCCTTTTGTAGGAGGCAACATTAAATCATTTCTACATATGCTTTTCATTAAAAAAAAATTAGCTCAAAACTTGTTTTTGAAGGTACACTCAAAGCCTGTCCTTCCACCAGAGACCATTTCCTCATCGGTTTAGTTTTTGCAAGTGGAGACATGGATGTCTACTCCTCTGACACAGTGATAGAGAACAAATCCTGCTTTTTTAAGGCCTCCTTTGAGTCCCGACTGAAGCGGAGATTTGTTAAAAGCGGAAGTCTGGAAAAGAGGCAGGAAACTTGGCAGCCGGCTGGCTGTCAGAGTATTGTTGGAGGAGGAAAGGCTGCTGGGATGAAGGCCCGAGAGGCCCATTTTCAAAGCCTCTATTGTTCAACTCAATCTCTAATTGTCTCAGATAGTTAGCTGCCTGCCAATTACTATGTTAATGTTGAAACACAAAGGATTTGTTTCTGTTAAGCTCACACTGGAAAATAATTGGCACATGCGTACCTCTCAAACTCTCTGGTTTTAGTGCACTCTTGGGTTCCTCCTTTGCTGATCACAATTAAGAAGTCTTGAGTCAAGACGAACGGCACTCGCTCACGCTTGTAGCCAAACTTCTTCTTCTTGTGGTCCAAAAAGTGACCAAAATCTATATGAAACAGCTGTGGGAACGCAAGCAATTGTCAATGTGAGGATACTGATAATGACTGAAATGTTACAATGACATTAAGGCATCTAAAGATCAAGTTCACACCTGCCCATCATCCTTCACCATGATGTTACTGTTGTGTCTGTCACCGATTCCCAGAATGAAAGTAGCCACACAATAGCCAGCGCAGGATCGCGTAAACAAGTCGATGGCCATGTCGTACCTACTCACACAGATGATTTTGTTACTAGATTTTGATTTTAAATGGTAAAATGTTTATCAAAGAAATATTCGTCACTCACATCTCGCCTTTGTTCTTGTCCTTTAGCCACTGATGCAGTGTTGAACTGTTAAACTGCAGAGCTCCTTTTAGACCTCCTTTACATTGAATCTGCATGATGGTGTGGGAACTTCTCACCACCTCGATGAGACCCACACAGTCTCCAATAGACAAGCAGCCATAGGGGAGCATTCTGGGAAATCAAAAAATTTGTTAATACAAGCTTTTCAAGCTCACATTTAAGGCCGCTGGAAAATTAAAAACAACTTGACATTAATACCTGGTTAATTACTACATATTTGGCTGAACAATGTTTTGGTTACCAAGGAAGATGTTTAAGCAACACTCCCACGTACCTCAGGTCCAGCCCCTGATTTTGCCAAATGTTCTCCATTATTCTGATGATCTGTAGTGTTAGCATGTCTTGCCGAAGGTCTACAGGAAAGGAAAAGGAAAAGTTTTTTTTTTTTTACAATTCAAAATAAGGACATTCATACTGAAAGAGGAAAAAAAAGAGAATACAAATCTGACCATCTCCGTTCTTGAAGATGATCTCATTGTTTTGGAAGAGAAGTTCGGACATGATGTCAGGATTTTCCCAGTTCAGCCAGAGCGGTCTCTTGGCAGATGACATGATTCTACAGTCTTCAAGTCTACCATGCAAAAACAAAAACAAGTCACAAATCAAAGAGACTACCGTTCAAAAGAGTGGGGTCAGTAGGTTTTCCAAATTGAGATTTATACATCATCTGAAAGGTGAATAAATAAGCTTGCTATGATAGGATAATATTTGGCCGAGATACAACTATTTGAAAATCTGGAATCTGAGGGCACAAAAATTTTAAAATATTGAGAAAATCACCTTTAAACTTGTCCAAATAAAGTTCTTAACACTGCATATTACTAATCAAAAATTAAGTTTTGATATATTTAAAGTAGAAATTTTACAAAATATCTTTATGGAACATGATCTTTACCTAATATCCTAATGATGTTTGGCATAAAACAAAAATCAATAAATTTGACCCATACAATGTATTTTTGGCTGTTGCTACAAATATACCCCAGCGACTTAAGACTGGTTTTGTGGTCCAGGGTCACATATATACTTTCTGTACGAAGTGCTCACCAAGGCAGCATTTATTTGCTCAAAAACACAGTAAAAACATTGTGATATTTTATTATAATTTCAAAAAACTTTTTCTGTTTGAATATATTTTAAAATGTAATTTATTCCTGCGATGCAAAACTGAATTTTCAGCATCATTACTCCAGTCTTAAGCGTCACATGATCTTTCAGAAATCATTCTGATACGTTGATTTGCTGCTCAACAAACATTATTTTTATCAACATTAAAAACAGTAGTTCTGCTTAATATTTTGGTCGAAACCCTGACTTTTTAGGATTCTTTGATGAATAGAAAGTTCAAAAGAACAGCATTTATTTGAAAAAAAGAACACTTTGTAACATTATAAATGTTTTTACTGCCACGCTTAATCAATGTTATAATGAAACCGACATGTGCCGACCTGCAAAGTGAAAATACATTCTCTCAGCTGTAAATGCTGCAAAGTGTGGTTCTCACCGTAGGTTACCCAGCTGGTGGGCGGGGTTGAGTGGAGAGGTGAAATTTTGGAGGGCATCCATGTAGTCCGGTCGCCTCATCTGCTCCACCAGGAACTTCATTTGCACCTGAAAAAACAAACCAAATACACTTTAAAATAAAAGTCAGTCAGTAGGTAAAAATATTATTCTTAGGTCAACATCAGGGCAATGAATGATGATTTTTATTTAAAGGATTAGTTCACTTCTGAATTAAACTTTCCTGGTAATTTACTGACCCCCATGTCATCCCATATGTTTAAGTCTTTCTTTCTTCAGTCGAAAAGAAATTAAGGTTTTTGAGGAAAATATTCCAGGACTTTTCTCTATATAGTGGACTTCAATGGGAGTCAATGTGTTGAAGGTTCAAACTGCAGTTTCAATGCAGCTTCAAAGGGTTCTACACGATCCCAGCCAAGGAATAAGAGTCTTATCTAGTGAAACAATTGGTCATATTCTAAAAAAAAAAAAAAAAAAAATTTATATACATTTTAACCACAAATCCTCATCTTGCATTAGGTAATCACATAATCTTAGCATTACGTAATCACATTGAAAGGTAAGTGGTTAGTTCTTTGTCTGTGTACTTCGGTTCAAAATGGTAGGGTAAGGCAAAAAAAATAATCATCCGACACCTTTTTTGTAAAAGGCGTTTGACTTTCTTTGCACGTTCGCTTTGTAAACTGGGTGGGTACTTCCACCTACGTCATGCTCATGCATGACCTTTCCAACATGACTACATAATGCGTGAGGTCGAGCTAGTGGGTGGGATCGTGTAGAGCCTTGTGAAGCTGCATTGAAACTGCAATTTAGACCTTCAAGCCATTGGCCCCCACTGAAGTCCACTATATGGAGAAAAATCCTGGAATGTTTTCCTCAAAAACCCTATTTTCTTTTCGACTGAAGAAAGAGAGACACAAACGTCTTGGATGACATGTGGGTGGGTAAATCATCAGGAAATGTTATTGATTTTTCTATTATCTAACTGCCCTATTATAGATTTCCCACTACACCAGTAGAAAGTTGCCATAAAATTAAATGAAAAATACAAATGCATTTATCAATCATTTTAATCACATATTAAAAGAAAAATTACTATTTTCACCATTTGTTTTATTAATAACTCCTAAATTTAAAATTGTGTTTTCAGTGATACTGTATAATTTTCATTTATTTATCTGTTTTAGTTAATTTATTTTTTAATCGAATTGCAGATGAATCCATTTATCTAAATGCTAACAGCTGTTTACTTGATTTATATATTTTTTCCAATTTATTTCTACATCTCCCAGTTGATTTATTAGATTCCTTAACTGATTTTTCAATTATCAAATAATTATGATTTGAGCCGCCATTGTGAAAAGCTTCTCACTCCGAAGAACAGACAAGCCATTAGCCTCCTCAAACCTGACTCACGGCAAATGCAAAACAACTTAACTGGCTAATAAACTTTAACTCCTTCACATTAACGACACTGAGTGGGATGTTTAAGGTAATGCTTGAATGCTTTTTAAGGATCACCTCACAGATTAGATGTTGTATCCTCCGTAAATCTAATCTGAGAGCTAAGGTTTCACTCGCAGCGTGCGTAAAGACTCTCAAAGGCTGAGTTTACCTTCTGAGTTTCATCCTTCTTCTCCTGTTTGAGAATGTCTGTGAGGTTAATGAGCTTCTCCATGGCTTCCACTTGTCTGCTCAGGTGCTTCAGGTACATGCCACATGCCCGGCAGTACGACTCCAGCAGCAGACCAAATCGCTGACTCACGGTTTTATTGTGCATTTCTGACCTGCAACCCCACAAGGTTACAATTTAACTTGGAACATGATCATGATATTTAGGTCAGTGTATATAAAACCCTGGCAGAAAAGAAAACAAAAAGCGGAATTAGCTTACTTCAAATGCCAAAAGAAGAAGTGCCCAATCCTCTGGTTGGTAAGAGCTTTTTTCAGCAGAAATCGCACCAGTGGGTTATCAAGATACTGCTCATACTTCAAAACCTTCAACAAACGAAAAGTGAAACATTGTAACAACAATGAAAAGGCATTTATAAATAATAACTGACTGTATCAGTCTTACCTGAACCAGCTGAATGAGGTACTGCGAGAGTTTGTCATCAGTCAGATACTTCTCAAGGCACCGAACTGCGAAGTCTCGGATCATTGGATCAGGATAGTTACAGTCAAGCAACTCCATGGCTTGTTCCGGCTTTATTGCGGGCCAGTCTTTAAGAAGACAATACATCTGTGCAACTTCATCCCTGGAATTCCACTTCACCGCCAATAGAATCTTGGGCAGGATTTCTGGAATATTTACACAATACTGCCTAGAGTAGAAAACACAAACACGGTTTAAAATACACTTTTCTACCAGAAGACACCAAAATGAGAAGAGTTAATGGGGACGTTAGACTACAGTACCTGTGTCTCCATAAGAAGTCTTTTTCCTGCTCAGTGATCTCAGAAAGTGGGTCCCTGTTGCCTAGCTGACGAAGTTGCTCTATATCTGCCTCTGTCATGGCATGGTCTCGTGCCAGTCTGCTGCTCTGTAATTTAGAAGAGAAACTCAATTAATAAACATAGAACAAATTTCACAAAGAGAAATATCACTGAAAAGGAAACCGAAAAGGAAATATTTAAAATATCGCAATATTTACAAATGTTTAAAATACATTTCCTTTTTCCATTTATTTTATATATACAACCATTCAAACATTTGCGGTCAGTACGACTTGGAATTGAAACTTTTAAGCAGAAAAGACACTTAATTATTCCACAAAAGTAATATAAATATTGCTTTCTCTTGAGCAGCAAATCAGCATATTAGAAAGAACTATCATGTGACACTAAAGACTGGAGTAATCACAGGAATAAATAAAATGTTAAAATGTATTAAAAACAGAAAACAGTTATTTGAAAGTGTAATATTACTTCACAATTTTATTATATACACTACCACTCAAAAGTTTGGGATCAGTAAGACTTGTAATGTTTTTTAAAGAAGTCTCTTATGCTCATCAAGGCTGCATTTATTTGATCAAAAATACAGAAAAAAAAAATGTTATACTGCAAAATGTTATTATAATATAAAATAATGGTTTTTATTTTAATATACTTTAAAATATAATTTATTCCTGTGATGCAAAGCTGAATTTTCATCAGCTGTTTATTTTGTTTATTTAAAGACAAGTTTTTATTGATCAACGAATCCTGGGGAAAAAAAAAAAACAAAAAAAAGTATCACTGGTTCCAAAAATATGAAGCAGCACGACTGTTTCCAGCACTGATAATAAATCAGCATATTAGAATTATTTTTGAAAGACCATGTGACACTGAAGACTGGAGTAATGATTTGGAAAATTCAAATTTAATAACTATATAAATTAAATTTAATGTATATTAATATAGAAAAACATTGTTTCACATCGCATTGCAGAAAATAATTTCACAATATTACATTTTTTTCTGTATTTTTGATCAAATGAACACAGCCTTGATGAGCATAAGAAAAGTCTTTAGAAAACAATAAAAATCGTACTGATCCCAAGCTTTTAAGTGGCAATGTAAGTGACTTTTTTTCAGAAACATTTTAAAAATAGTACTGACCCCAAACCCAAACTCTTGAACAACAATGTGAATAAACCTCAATCACCATTCAGAAATGTTGAGATTTTGAGCAACAATCTTTGCAAGACAGACTTAATATGGCCTCTGCTGTCATTAAACAATGGTGTCTACTTCTGTAGAATTGATGCATCAGTGATTTTTATTAAGAAAGCAGTAGTATCAAGTAAGCCTTGATGAATCAGATGAATCAACAGTAATGTTTTGAGAAAGTGAACAAGCATCCAGGACCCACGCTGCCAAAAATTGTATAGTCACTGCTTAGATCTATTACAAAATTAAATGAATGAACATGATAATTAATAAATGGAGTAATGACACACACTCATGAGGTGACAGTAGAGAATGACAGAGATGTTTCTCATGCTCCTTGTAAAGGGTATTAATAGCAGCAGGAAGTGTGTCACTATAATTAATTAATTAGGATGTGTGTCTGTAAGCTCACCTGTCCAGACTGGCAGTAATTGTATCCCATCTCCCTAGATATTATCCAGTTAGCATGATCCTCAATTGTGGCCATGTCAGGGAACTTAACGGGTGAGCTGAAATGGTCAAACTCCAGCTCAAGACATGGGGTTTCCTAGAGCAAAGATAAATCAATAAATCAATAAATGAAAAATACAGCAAAACACATTAACAAGAACTAATACAGTTTTACCATCTATGCAGATACACTCCTGCATGTATTAAGGCCATTAGACTAAGATTTTTCTTATAAATTAAAAAAAAAACGAAATAAATGAAATAAAAACAACACTGAATAAACAGATTTAGAACATACGTTCATGATTAACCATGTCACCTCAGATTAGACAACAGAGGAATCGTATTAGAGCTTATTAAAGTGGCTCAGGGCTCAAAGAGGTTATGCAAGAGAGGACAAAACCTTATTAGGGTTGGAGCCTGTGACCCCAATGGGGTTGAGGAGGTCTTCTAGGCCGTGTGGTACTGGCCACAGGTTCAGTGCCATCTTTCCTGAGACCAGAGTGTGTGTGTAGTCAAACAGGTTGACGTTTCCCCAGGCCAGTGGACAGTGCTCCTGTACAAAATCATTTAAATGTTAATTTCAAAGCCCTCTGATGCAAACAGCTAAAACAAAATTAATTGTAGTCATTTTAGTATTTCAACTTCAACCATTTCAATTAAGATTTTTGAGGAAAACATTCCAGAATTTGTCTCCAAATAGGGGACTTCAATGGGGATCAACGGGTTTGAAGGTCCAAACTGGAGTTTCAACACAGCTTCAAATGGCTCTACATGATCCCAGCCGAGAAGCAAGGGTCTTATCTAGTGAGACGATTGGTCATTTTTGAAAAAACAGAAATTGTATATACTTTTAACCACATATGCTCGTCTTCCACTAGCTAGACTTCACGCATTAAGTAGTCATGTTTGAAAGGTCAAGCGTGACCTAGGTGGAAGTACCAACCCAGTGTTAACAAAGTGGACATGCAAAGAAAGTCAAACACCCTTTATGCAAAAAAGATAAAACAGTGATGTTGGACAATATTGAAGTTGGAAGAGAAAATAACACAGAGTTTGCCCTACCCTACTTTTTTGAACCAGAGTACACAGACTAACCACTCATGCCAGTTTCAACATGATTACGTAATGTGTGAAGTTGCGGGCACGCATTGCAGAGCTAGTCCAAGAAGAACATTTGTGGTTAAAAAGTATATACATTTTCAACCCTTCAACCCGTTGGCTCCCATTGAAGTCCACTATATGGAGAAAAATCCTGAAATGTTTTCCTCTAAATCCTTAATTTCTTTTCAAATAAATAAAGACATGAACATCTTGGATGACATGGGGGTGAGTAAATTACCAGGAATGTTTTATTCTGGAAGTGAACTAATCCTTTAAGCTTTATTTCAATTACAACAACAATACTACAGAAAAGCAAGTCATCACCTCTTTCGCCCCCTTCCTTCCTTTCACAGAGCAGATGGACAGACAGAGGCGAGCCGCCCGGGGGATGTCGGGAATGTACATGTCATAGGTCAGCCACTCGTTCCACCTGGAGATAGAGAGAGAGATGTCAGCACGCTATCAATTTTTGAAATGTATAATTTTGCGTTTCAAATATCTGACTTTTGGTCATAAAACAGTGTGTGACTTGAGGAGTCGGGCAACCTTCAGCCACCAGTGGCACACTGAGAGCAATCACTTGCATTCGAGAGAAATTAATAAGACTAATTATCATGCGGCTAGGGCCTACAAGACTGAAGTAAATCTATTTACTTTTGCTGACAGCATGGACCTAGCGTTCTCACACACTCTGCAGTGAACTTTGTATAAATGAGGGGGATATTTTGAAATGAGGCTTTCTACAGAAAAAAGATAATGTGAAGTGTTTGTCACAGTGATTACCAAGAAAAATGACACTTCATGTCAGAAAGGCTGCCGACGCATTCACTAAATGTCCTTTGACATTTAAATTTCAACATAACACATCTGCATACTTCAGTTCACTTCGATGAACTTACAAAGAAGTCTGTTTGAGCTATAGAATAAAACATCTGTATATTAACTGCAATTTTTGTCTCACAACTCTGACTTTTTTTATACAATTCTGAGTTTACATCTTGCAATTCAGACTTTTTTCTCAGAATTGTGAATTTATATTTTGCAATCGCACTTCCTGAATGTAATATGTGGCCCTGGACCACAAAACCAGTCTGAGCGTGCAAAAAAATTTTAAATACTGAAAAAATCACCTTTAAAGTTGTCCAAATGAAGTTCTTAGCAATGCATATTACTAATCAAAAATTACGTTTTGAATACATTTTTGGTAGGAAATTTACAAAAAATCTTCATGGAACATGATCTTTACTTACTATCTTGTAAAATGTATAATTTTGACCCATACAATGTATTGTTAGCTATTGCTACAAATACACTTGTGCTACTTACGACTGGTTTTGTGGTCCAGTGTCACATATGTGATTCTGTGCACTAATATGAATATGAAATGAAATACACCAAAAAATGTATTGCCCAAACACATTTTGTAATAAAGATGGACACTTTCTTCCATAAAATTAGATTTCTGTTAAAAAGGATATGACAAAAAAAGTGTGAATTCCAAGATATATATTTGTAATTGCAAAAAAGAAAGAATTGTGAGACATAAAGTCGCCATTTTTTTCCCATGGCGGAAATAGGCTTCCATAGGATTTTTCACACACTTTCACTTGGTAATAATTCAATTATGGTCTCAGATAGCATCAGTGATCACATGGTACCTTGGGTTTGAACACGGCACACGCTGTGTGTTGACATTATCACACAACTGCTCTCCACCATGGTAGATCCCTGTCCGCACATAAATCTGAAACAAAACGTAAAAAACCAATTAGCAAGAAAATGCGATCATAAAAAGAAACACACAAAAAGCTTTCTGTTCATTCACAATGTGAAACTTCTGCTATCTTAATAAACACTTCCCATGCGTTTTGTATAATGAAAACTTTCAGAATACAAAACGCACCTTGTCAATGTCCCGAATATTCACATTAACGTATGTTGCGCAGAGGACACGTATCCTCAGAGTGCTGTTAATGGTCCAGAGGGATTTGGTGGAGGCCTCTCCGTTCATGTAAGGCGTGGCGGTGGAGATGCGGCGGGCGTAGGAGGGCATGGTGAAGTTGTCCATAGGCAGCTGAGAGTAAAGACTGTCCTTGGACATAAGCATGAGGTTTGGCAGTCGACCCAGCATAATGCAACTCCGTACATACTGACAGAACGAAAAAGAGAGAAACACAGAGACATTTCAGACATAAAGCCACATAATCAGCACATCTCATAGACCGTCAAGGCATCCAAAATGTCCACAGTTATTTTTAGCATCCTAAACACTAATTCTGGCAATACTTTTTGTTGGGATGATATAAAAGTTCAAATGCAGCCGGATACGGAGACTACACATTTGCATTCTGTGTACTAGCTGGTTTTGACATAATGAAAGCCTGGAACAAACACACGACCAGTGCCAAAACCTTCAAAAAAAAAAAATCTGAGACGACTTGAAATTTCAGATGGCTAATTAATCAGTGTCCAGTACGAAAACATAAATCTGAACTAAAAAAGTAAAATTATGCATGTTTGTGGTACTTCAGTGAGACTAAAAGGCCCTAGATACCTTGTACTGACTGATGGGGTATTTTTCCAAAAGATACTCGTCGCAGCCGCAGACTTTCAGGATATATTTGCCCTGATATTCTTGCACGCACATCTTTAGCTGCTCGGCCGACAGCAGCATGCTCCTAGTCTTCTTCCTGATGGCTTCGGCAATCACCTGCTCAGGTACGCAGTCGTGATTGATCTTTAGTGTGTACTTTTGCTTGTCGTTGTTGGGAGAAACTATCACCCAGATAACTACAATGATTTGACCTGGCACACAAAGAAGAAGATCAGAGCGTTAACAGGAATGGCATTGAATCGATTCCTTCAGGCATAAAGCATGTGAGAACAAACAATTAATCCCACATGGCAACCGAGTGTGTTAAAAAGAAAAGCTGGATATTGAATGCATCCCAATGAAGTTGTCAGGGAATGAATGTAATGGAGTTGTTGTGCATGGATTCCTCCAGGCAAAGAGAAAACTGAGGGCGAAAGCAAAAAAACAAGCATCATATGCTTCATGACTACTACTATTACAACACAGGCCCATTCACATATGAAAGTAAAGAGCATAGCAGCAATAAAAAACTTCCTGGAATGACTCAACAATATGAAGATTACAACTGGCTTCAGGCTATAAACCATAAAGAAACATTCCATGTTATTTTCAACCTCAGAATCAGTGTGCCGCACCTGTGGCATGCTGTCGATTACCAGTCAATAATGTCGACTGCTCCGCCAGTGCGTATTAACAATAACACAGTCTAGCAGGCAGTTGGGCAGCACAATTAATAAATGTTTAAAACAGTCAAATATCTCACTGGTTTGAAAGCAATGTGCCGTAAATCATAATTTACATCAAATATACACTACCAGTCAAAAGTTTTGTTCTATAAATAAGTCTCTTCTACTCAACAAAGTCTGCAGTTATTTGATCCATGTACAAGAAAAACAGTAAAATTTTGAAATATTTTTATTATTTTAAATGACTGTTTTTTATTTGATTATATTTTAAAATGTAATTTACTCCTGTGATTTCAAAGCTGAATTTTTAGCATCATTACTCCAGTCACATGACCCTTTAGAAATCATTCTAATATTCTGATTTGCTGCTCAAAAATATTATTATTATTATAAATACTATTATTATTATTATGTTGAAAACAGCGGAGTAGAATTCAGGTTTCTTTGATGAACAGAAAATTTAGAAGAACTTTTCTAAAATTATATATATATACACATATATAGACTCCAAGCTTTTGAATGGTAAAGTGAATAATGTTACAAAAGCTTTTTATTTCAGATCAATCCTGAAAAAATGCACTCAACTGTTTTAAATATTAATAATAATAAAAAATGTTTCTTGAACAGCAAATAAGCATATTAGAATGATTTCTGAAGGATCATGTGACACTGAAGAGTGGAGTAATGATTTTGAAAATTTAGCTTTGATCACAGGAATAAATTACATTTTACAATATATTCAAATTGAAAACAATTCTTTTAAATAGCAAAAATATTTTACAATTTTACTGTTTTGCTGTACTTTAAATGAAATAGATTCAGGTTTTTAAACATCATTTCATTTTTTAAAAATCTTACTGTTCAAAAACTTTTGACTAGTAGTGTGTTGATTTTTTTTAAAACAAACACTTTAAAATAAGTGAAGTTTAGAATAGGCAGTATATTCAAATAAATCTTTTGTGTTTTGACACTCACATATTCACAAGTCATGACACAAGCACAACACAGGTCTAAAAAACATTAACCAGGCACTAAAAACTGCAAAACACTTTGCAGTAAGTTTCATATAAAAATACATCTGTCAGCTCATGCAATGACCACCTAAAAACTCAAACTCAGTCAGTTTTGCATAAAATATGCAGAGGATTAACAGGAAGGGGCCTAGAACCATAATGCACTGTTCTGCAGTTGAGTTCTGCAAACTCTGCCCACATAAAATTACCCTGGTAATTCATAAGCAGAAGTGCCTAGAAAAATTGTCTCACATCGAAAGAACTATTTAAGGAATGTCATCACTCAAGAAAAACTTTTTTTATCTCTTGCGGAAAATGTGAGTTTGTGTGGCCAAGCACCACTCAAAAACTCAATGTTAAGTTGTTCTAAGCAGTTACCATGCTGCTGTGTGTGCGTAGTGGACTTATAGTGAAAAAACAAATTTACCAGTGTCATTACCAGCCAAAGGAAAACGAAGTCCATTTGCTTAGCAAAACAACAGCTTTACAATTTGAGATAATATGCCCATACAACAAAGTGCGAGACAAGTTATGGCCAATTATGTGCTTGTGTCATGACTTGTGAATATGTGAGCGTCAAAAGATTTATTTGAATATACTGCCTAATCTAAACTTCACTTATTTTAAAGTGTTTGTTTAAAAAAAAAAAAAAAAATCAATACGCTACTAGTCAAAAGTTTAATACTTAAAACCACTAATAACAATATTTATACAGAAGAATTCATTCAAGCAACTGACAACATGCCATGTGGTCCATAAACTCAAAATTAAAAATAACCCAGAAAACAAACCTACCTTTGTCTAATTTGCCATATATATGCTTTGGAAGCTCTGGTGAAGACTCCACGTTTGGAGGATAAACGTATAGTGCTCGACTATGTGGCCCACTGGCATCTCGTAGCTCTACTGAGTCTTTGCAGACATTAAGAATATTTCTCCTAAAGTCCTGCACCTCAGGATCCTTCACTAGATCAAACTCGCACACGGGCATGCCGATGGCAAAACCTAAAACACATTAAAATAACACCGTCTTAGAACAAGGTCAGAAGAGGAGATAAACCTGCTGAATTAAATACAGTATCATTCAAAACGTAGGGGTCAGCTTCACCAATCCTAACTGATTTGATTAAAAATACAGTAAAAAATAGTAATATTGTGAAATAATATTACAATTTAAAATAACTTTTAAATAGTATTAGGGATGTCAAATTTGGACAATCTGTTCTTAGTGAATTTCAGTTCATGTGAAATGTTTTGAAGTTGTTTCAAGTCATGCACATATGGTAAATAAGGGGCAAAACAGCCCATGT
Source organism: Labeo rohita (assembly GCF_022985175.1). Classification (NCBI taxonomy): domain Eukaryota; kingdom Metazoa; phylum Chordata; class Actinopteri; order Cypriniformes; family Cyprinidae; genus Labeo; species Labeo rohita. The sequence goes on along the minus strand of NC_066879.1, from coordinate 19,250,738 downwards.
GTGAGGTCTTACCGATTTCTCTGTTGAGGATTTTTTCCTCTCTGTTCCCTACAGGTTCTATGACCTTTAGGAAGGGCTGGAACAGCCGAAGGTCACAAAGTCTTCTTGTCTCATCGTAAAACTCCTCTCGTTCTGCCTCTTGCGTTACACTGACGAAAATATAGGAGGTCTCCTCCTGCAGCAGGTGGTGGAGTGGATACTTCCTAGCCTCCTTAAACAGTTCATGTTTGATTGTGATAAGGGTGGCCTCCCGGAGGCATTCTAGAGTCAGGATCATGCCATTGGGCAGTAGACAGTCCACCAGAATCCTGGGGGGCATCAAATGGATGCCCCATAGTTCTCCCGAGGAGGGTCTTGGAGGCATTATGTGTAGTCCTCGCAATCTTCAACAGGGGAAAAAAATAATCTCCAACCTCTTCTTCTCCTGAGGGGAGATAGGATAAATAAAGTATGTTTTGGCAACATGTGACAGCATGCACTGTGTTCAATAACAATAAAATTAATGGATAAGACAAAATGTTCAGCATTTCAAGCTAAATCTCAGATAAACAAGTCAGCATGTCCCAAAACAAACAAATTAGGTCTTGAGAGACAAAGTCAGTAACAAACAGGAACTCAGACTGCATCGAATGTAATAAAGGTGTTGCCACTCATTAACCGGAGTTATATAATTTGGTATCAGTAAGACTTGTAGTGTTTTTTTAAGGAAGTGTCTTATGCTCATCAAGACTGCAATTACTTGATCAAAAATTCAGAAAAAAAAACAGTAATATTGCACAATGTTGTTGTAATATAAAATAATGCTTTCTATTTTAATATACTTTAAAATATAATTTATTCCTGTGATGCAAAGTTGAAATTTCATCAGCGTTTACTCCAGACTTAAGTGTCACACCCCTTAGAAATCATTCTAATATGTTGATTATTTATTAGAATTATCTATGTGGACAACAGTTTTGCTGTCAGTTTTTGTTTGGAAATGTTGATACTTTTTTCAGGCTTCTTTGATGAATAAAAAGTTAAAAAGAACAGCATTTATTCAAAATATAAATATTTTTTGAACAATATTCTTTGCTATCACTTTTTTATCAATTTAACACATACTTGCGGCATAAAAGTGTTAATTTCTTTCAAAAAAAGAAAGAATAAAAACTTACTGACCCCAAAATTTTGAACAGTAGTGTAAATTGCTAGAACATATTTCTATTTTAAATACACGCTGTTCTTTTTAACTTTTTATTCATCAAAGAATCCGGAAAAAAGCATCACAGGTTCCAAAAATATATTAAGCAGCACAACTGTTTCCAACACTGATAATAAATCAGCATATTAGCTTGATTTCTGAAGGATCATGTGAAAAAAATGTGAAAATTTTAGCTTTGCCATCACAGAATTAAGTTATATTTTAAAATATATTAAAATAGAAAACAGTTCAAATTGTAATATTATTTTTACAATATTACTATTTTTTATGTATTTTCTTCTTTTTTCAAACAAAACCAGCTTTAGTAAGAGACGACTTAAAAAAAACATTTTTAAAAACTCTTGCCAAACCCAAAACTTTGAATGGTACCCAATACAGTCACATCACTCTTAATAGAAAAACATGCTTACAGGAAGTTCGGCACAACCCAACATCTGAGTCACTGAGCAATGACAGAAATGTATCACTCTGTGAGAGAGGAGAGATATTTCCACACAACACAGAGCCAAAAACATTTGGCACTTCATACTGAAGTGTATGAGCTGTTTTTCCCTCCAAACATGAGCCAACAAAAAGACACCCGTATGCATCTCCTGGGTGTAAGGCTGCTGAAAGCGATTCAATATTCTGACAAACAGCATCTTTCACCATGTTAATGTGTTATCCGAAATGATTGGATTCCAAAACTAGGCCATGTGAGAGGAACACCTCGGATCTTTTGTCCCATGCTCCGTTGTGGTTCTTCCAGTTTACTCATGCAAAACAGCATGCAAATGTTTATTGCAGAGCTTTGCAAATCTTGCTAAAGTCACGGTTGATTCTCTTCACAGTAAAAGTAAAGATGGTAACGTGTGCTTACCTTAGTCTGATGTTACGGCCACTTGTAAATGTAAACATTCATCATAGTTCAGACTTCCATCTGATCTGCTTGCTTTATAACTTCTCAGGTCCACTGAATAATACTGGAAACGACAGCAAGAAGGACGAACATTCAGTGTCTAGTGGAAAGTGGACAGCTCGCTTAGTTTACCCAAAACAACTCAACCGATACCCATGCCAACACTACCAACCACAACAAACATCCACAGCAATGTTTAGAGTGACAGAGATGGGAAGATAATAAGATTAAGAGGTTTATCATTCTTGCATATGAATAGACTGAGCCACAATGACAGAGAACAACTTGCTAAAATTAACCGTTTATAGACATACAAGTCAGGTTTATTACAAAGCTTTAAAGTAATACCCAAGTTGATTAGTTTAAAACACTAGTCAAAATACACACCTGAATCATGACAGAGCAAAAACATGCACTAATATGACTATGAACCGGCTTAATATTACACCGTAAAACAAGGGTTTGACAAATAAACATGTTGGAATTTATAACAAGAACTTACTGAAGTATTTCAACCCATTAAAAGGTAAAAAAAAACGTGCTATATTTTTAAAGCAGAAATTGAAAGCTCATATGCATGACATAAATAGCCAGCTAGCAATCCCAGACATAACATACTACTAAAAGGAAACTGACGTTTATATTTGTTAAAGAGTTTAAAAACTCCAAAATGAAAATAAATCTTAGTTAGCGTGTAAATGGGTAATTAAAGACGCATTGTTTCTTAAAACAATAAGATATTGATTGCTTTAGCCACCTAGCCGCTAGGCTAATCCGCTACAGCTAACCCGATAACTTTCAAATAAAATATGCAGTAATATCCCGCCAACGACGCTTTAATAAATAACACACTAAAACAACACATAAAACTTTAAAAGCCCACCAGCGCTGTTATTCAAACATTAAGGAATAAACACATATCTCACGGTAACGTGTACAGCTAACATAGGTATGTACCGAAGAGTTGTTGTGAGGTAATCAGCTGTTGGTGTTCGGTCGCTCGGTCACGGTTGTAAATCCAGCGCGGGGCTTTGCTGGGCCTCTAGCCGCCCCGCTCCGACACGCACCGCCTCTCCATCATCATACCAGCAGCAGCGGCGGCGACGGATCGCGAGCAGTGTTTTCCCACAAATCATTCATCACCAAGGGAGAAACACGAAATACATACTGTCCAGTATTCGATGGATTGGAGAAAAATCGTCAGAAACGCTGTCACGATGGAATAAGGGAGGATCCTGTGAATAAATAAGCACCAAAGTGGCCGGATAGGTAAGAGGGAGGGTGACTGCTAAGGAGGGAGAGGGACAGAGAGAGCGAGGATGACAAACCCAGTGAACTCCTGCTTTTTTTCCCCCCTCAATCGATCATCCCACTATGGTATGGGACAGCCATATGTTCAGCAAACACACGCTAAACAAACACAATCAATTATGAATTGCTAATTGTAAATATGGTATTTAATGCCATCTTCAGACTGGAAATATATGGATTTAAAAAATGTGCCTTAATACGGACTGCTTGACTTTTGATTGAGACACACAGGAACTACAATTGCAGAAGCAATGAATTTTGAAGGTAATAATGAATGGCGATCAATAGACAATGTTTAAAATATTAAATTATAAATAAATCAGAGACATACACTACCAGTCAAAAGTTTTTGAACAGTAAGTTTTTTTTATGCTTTTTAAATAAGTCTCTTACCAAGCCCACATTTCTTTGATCCAAAGTAAGTAGTAATATTGTGAAATATTTTTACTATTTAAAATAACAGCTTTTTAATATATTTTAAAATGTAATTTATTATTTTTTCAACATCATTACTCCAGTCTTCAGTGTCACATGATCCTTCAGAAATCATTTTAATATAATGATTTGTTGTTCAAGTAACATTTATTATTATTATTATTATTATCAATATTTAAAATAGTTGAGTACTTTTTTTCAGGATTCTTTGATGGATAGAAAGATCCAAAGCTCAGCATTTATCTGAAATAAATTAATCTAATTTTAATTTTTTATTTTATTTATACATTTATTTATTTTGAGGGAAAGATATTATAGAAATTAATACTTTTATTTAGCAAGCATGCTTTAAATTGATCAAAAGTGATCATAAAGACATTTATAATGTTACAAATTTCTATTTCTCTTTCAGCTGATTTCTATTTCAGTTAAATACTGTTCTTTTCAACATTCTATTCATCAAAGAAACCTCAAAAAATTCTACTCAGCTGTTTTCAACATAGTTATAATAATAAATGTTATTTGATCTGCAAATCAGAATATTAGAATGATTTCTGAAGGATCATGTAACTGGAGTAATAATGCAAAAAAATCAGCTTTGAAATCACAGGGAATAAATGACATTTTACAATATATTCAAATAGAAACCAGTTATTTTAAATAGTAAAACCATTTCATCTATCTAATAAATCCAGGTTTGGTGAGCAGAAGAGACTTCTTTAAAAACATTAAAAATCTTACCGTTCGAAAACTTTTGACTAGTAATATACAGTTGTTTTTTTTACCCATACTAATTTAGATCTGGATAGTTGCATATATAATAGGTCTATAATAATAATATTAGGCATTTCTTTCCAGACGTGTAAAAATAAAGAGAATTTATCCTCTGTATTTTTTATATAAATGCCTGTCAAATTTACCAAGTTAAAAGTCTCTCTTTTTTTACATACTTGAATACGTTTTTAGAATTGTAAAAGTAATTTAAAATGTAATCTAAATTTATCGTTCAGTATTGCGATATTATTTACGTTTAAATTTTTAAGAAACAAGACGTAGCTCTGAAAATTAGTAAAATACACGTATTCGTTTTCAACACTACTCGCGGAAAGTATAACCGTACTTAAATGATATAGATAGTAGTAATGAAGTACACTACCTCAAGTAGGCTACTTCACAGCCGTTTGTCAAGTCACAGAGTCGCGCATCCTCTCATTGCGCTTGCTGAATCGTCAATCAGATTCTCACATCGATAGGAAATGGACTGTACCAACTCTTGTGAGGGAGGCGGCAATATAAATTGCACTATATTTCCGACAACCCAGCATTGTCATTACGAATACAGCTTTCCAATATATGCACTAGACTTATTCAGTTCTCCATCTATCTTATTCATACAACGTTTCCAACGTATTTGTAGTGTTTTCGAAACCGTGCGCGATTGAAAACACCCCTCTGTTGGACGTTTGAAGCATGCGGCGCACGTCTAGCTGGAAGAAGTTGAGCAGCAGAGAGAGCTTGGAAGGATGCAGGGAAGATGGCGATGAATGTAAAGAACAGAGATGCTTTTTATCCAAGTCCTGACTATTGCAATATCTACAGCTCGCAGCCTGTAAACTATGGAGATTGCAGCCATTATTTCCCGCGGATGACAGGTAAGAGAAGACAATGTTGTCGAAATGATTTTCAGTGCATTGCGTTGTAACTGATGCTCTGCATCAAATTTGCTTTGCACTGCAATGGTTTAAAACAGGAGTGTATTAGTCACCGATGTTTGAGAAGAAAGCTCTTGATGTCAGACTAATCACTGACAGATTGAGAATGAACATCCTTTTCTGCATTGGCACATCAAATGTTAATGGAACACTATGTACATGACTAACATATTTCAATTCTATGCCACTCTGTTTTTATCATATGATGGTATGTTGCTTAAGCTCTGCATGGATGTTATGTGTTTGCATTAGATGTCAAGTCAAAAAAAAAGCATGCATGCAAGCTTTTTCACATTTTTTAACATGCATTTGCTTTTTCACAAAGAGTAGACTAATAATAAGTTTATTTCTTAAATAGAACATTATGCACAATAGAGTATCTGGTAGGTTCATTGTCACACCTGAGTCTGGATTACATATGAAACCAATAACTGTGATATGGATCTGATATGGAATGATGATTTTTGGCTAAACGTCCAAATAAGAGTCCATAATGTCACAATATGCAGTCCGTGTCTTCACAAAACACTAAGTAACGCAAGGTTACTACTTTGGATTTTATTTCAAAGGACTTCTTGGCAGTTAATTCATGTGGCATCTAATTAACCAGGCCATAAAGGACATAAAACTTCTCAATTTTCACATGAAAGCACTCTGTTTTGTGCAAATCATGGATGAAGTGTTAAAGTGGCCTTTATTTATGGTGAAACACCATACAGCTATGATAAAAGCTGTAATGCACACACCAAAACAGAAGGATGAAATGCATGATGATCTTAATAAACACTACAAAAGTCCCTTAAGCACAGAGAGCAACCATGCATGTAATGCATTTATTCTGCTCTCAATAATTGATGCTGTCAAAGAACAAATGTACAATGCACGAACAGCTTAGAAGTGTTTTGCCGCGGTGAGTGGTGTAAAACAACCTGCAGCATCAAGTGATAGTACTGCTTTACCGTCTCATGTGCCCTGCATACCTTGCATTATAGATGCCCAACGGGAACAATCCTCCCTAAATCTAAAAATATTTGATCCTAGTCTTGATGAAAGAGCAGATGTTGGATGTTGTGCTCTGACTAAACTTGGCATTGCTTCTTAACTTAATCTGAATGCAGAGAGCAGGTATGTGTCCCTGACCTTGAGTTGGGACTGGAGGTTCTACTTAAAGACCTATTTCTGGGCTTGTATTCTCTGATGACCAAGAGATATCAGGTTTGTTTTCAGGTCAAAAGGAGAAGAATGTAAAATGGTAGGCCATTGAAATTTTCTAAACAGTGCAAATGAGCATGCAGAGACAACTACAAATAAGGTTATTCATTCATAACCAGACTTCTGACTATTAATTCTCCCCACTCGGATTGGAAAGTCTGCATGACCAACATGAAAAGCAACCAAGCACGGTCCAATGGTATATCACTTGCTCATCAGTGGATCCTCTGCAGTGAATGGGAGTTGATAAAAGCATCACAGTAATCCACGTGACTCCAGTCTATCAGTTAACATCTTGTGAAGTGAAAAGTTTAAGATAAATTCCTCTGTCCGTAATCTAATCTGAATCAGGAGAGAAATATGCAAAGATCAAGCACTGATTACAAGCCAAAACATTCCAAAGCAAATATGTGGGTGGATTTTGATGTGAAAGGTCAACAGAAGATGAACTTTTTCACTGGAGGAAGCATTATTATGGATTATGGATTGGTATGTTGGACAGAAGCAACAGATTGAAATTTTAAAATTAAAACATTGCATGATTTTTTTTTTTTTTTTGCAAACAAGCAGGTTTTCACTTCACAAGATGTTAATTGATGGACTGGAGTTGTGTGGATTACTTGTGGATTATTGGGATGTTTTTATCAGCTGCTTGGACTATCATTCTGACGACTATCATTCACTACAGAGGATCCATTGGTGAGCAAATTAGGGAATGCTAGATTTGCAATTGATGCAACGGAGCATGCAGTGGAAATTGGGATGGCCTTTTCTTCCCTATTGTGGCGTATAGTGAAATTGTTTCTTAAATTAGAATAAAAAATGTAGGTTGGGACTTGTTTTTGTCAATTAGGAATTGATTAGATCATTAGGGTTTTTTAAATAATGATGAGCATGAATAAATATGTATAATAAACACTGCAATACTCCACAAAATTCCACAATTTAAATATGTTATCCAACTAAACCAATTGTGATAGTTTGTGGGGTTGGACTAGCTAATTAACCAAACAACTGGAGACAGGGATACCATTAGAAAAATCAGTTTAGAAACAATATTTGTGACCCTGGATGACAAAACCTTAAGTTTTAAGTCTTAAGTAGCACGGGTATATTTGTAGCAATAGGCAAAAATACATTGCATGGGTCAAAATTATTTTTTTATGCCAAAAATCATTAGGATATTAAGTAAAGATCAAGTTCCATTTAGATATTTGTAAATTTCCTACCATAAATATATCAAAGCTTTTGATTAGTAATATGCATTGCTAAGAACTTCATTTGGACAACTTTAAAGGCGATTTTCTCAGTATTTTGATTTTTTTGCACCCTCAGATTCCAAATTTTTAAATCTTGTTCTATCCCAACAAACCGTACATCAATGGAAAGCTTATTTATTCAGCAGATGTATAAATGTCAATTTTAAAAAAAATGACCCTTATGACTGGTTTTGTGGTCCAGGGTCACATTTATTGAGATGAAAATGTTGAGAAATGAAAATATGTTAACAGCTCCATTTATGGATAGAAACATTGGGGTATTTTAGAATTCCAAGAAGGGCCTTTCTGATGCTGACACCGTCCAGGCGACCGGAAACAGAACCATTTGGCGCATTCTTATGTCTATTTTGGTCGGCTGAATCATTGTTGTCATGATCCCTTCGGAACTGATACACTGGAAATATCACACAGCCACGAAACAGCTGACTCTCCAACCCCCCATTCGCTCAGCCTCAGATCTGCCGAAGCACCAAACATGCACTGAGTTCAAGAGGCAGGAGTCAACCCTAATCACATCTACAGGAGGCCATACCGCAAAGATTCACTCTTTGACTCACATATCCGCTCTGGATGATGCATTTGCAGCACTAAAAATGCATGTGACCTTTACACTAAAAACAACTGTGGATGTCATAGCTCTGATAATTTGGTTTTGAAAGAATTTGATGGAAAATTGTCTGAGATTTTTGTATCTCTTCTGAAACACTAGAAGAGACATCTTTTTCAGTCTTTCTCTCAGAAGAAACACCTAAGGAGCAGGAGACAACAGCCATTTGTTTTCTCTACATTTAATCTCACTGCTGTGAGAACAAATTGAGATATTAGAGAGATCTCATCTTTCACTCTTAAAAATAACATTCCTGTATTAGCCTCTGTGGTTCATCCATGGAAACTTTCCATTGCACAAAAGGTTCTTATAGTGAAAAACGTTCTTATTAAAGTCTGCGTGAACTGGAAGTTCAACAGACATAAATTCAGTATTGCGATGCATCTCAAAGTAAAACGGAATAATGATCAAGCAGATATAGAGGGTGAGGCTTGATTTTCTGCCTAAGCAATTAAATGTCATCAGAGAAGAAACGTGATTCCACAGGAAAAGCAAATTTTCAGGTTTTGACTAAAGAATACAAAGACAGACAGATTTTAATTTAATGCAGACTTTTAAATGTTCCTCTCACATACACACACACACACAAATACTGTTCACTGAAACGTTCTTTAGGAACAAAAAATGTTTCCCTTTTATTTTTCCCTATATTTTATAGGAGTCATGGCATAGATTTTTTTATATATTCCTGGAGGTTTACTTACAATGTTAAAAAAAATAAATATGTGAAAAAAATTATTATCCCTCATTCTGACCGTCTGCTTAAAAACGACCTGTTTTAAGGGGCGTGTCCTTTAATGCTTGTCAATAATCAGTTATGATTGGCTAACGTCACTGCATATGAAAAAAGTAGCAATGCCCCACCCCCTCACATGTGTGTGTTTTGACAACATGATTAAAATAAAACGGTAATTTCCAGACAAAGCATTACAAAACCATTTACTGATTGTTTGTGATGCAACTGCATTCAGATTTAGTACCGCTTTATCTTTCAACAAATGTTTCTTTGTGAACTCTCCACAACACTGTGCCTCGTTTACAAAACAAAACACTCTGGACGAGCCGGGATTTCATTAAAGGGGTCATCGGATGCTAAGTTCACTTTTTCATGTTGTTTGAACATTAATATGTGTTGGCATTGTATGTACAAATCTACCCTATAATGATAAAAATCCATGCATGCAGCGGTTTTTAATTGATCTGTAAAAATAATATTCCCTTTTTCAAATCGAGCCATTCTTAGATGCCTGTCAGTGTGCCGTCACACCAACAGAGGCCGCTCCCACAATAGTTGATTGACATGAGCGTTTTACCTCGAATCAGCTGTCAGTCTGCCCTCTTTGTTTTCATGCCTGAGCAGGGATGTAAGTTAGACAAGAATATCTCTGATTGAGCGACTGAGGTGTTGTGTTGCTGGATGTAATAATGAACATAGTGGTCGTCATTTACTCCCGACATCTGAGCTGCTGAAGATGCAGTAGATTAGATACGTTTGTTTGTGAATGGAATGCACCTCCCGATCTACATATATCCGTCTATGTTCGCGCGAATCATTCATGATCCAGCTCCACTTACAGCAAAAGTGAGTATAAGCGTTTTTTTATGAATCTTTGCGATCGCCTTTCCTTATAACGTGGTAGTTAGGAAGTTTAGCGGCTAAACGCGGCTAAAGTAAACAAGATCGTCACTCCACAGAGAGGAGAGAGGGGCGGGGTGAGCAGAGCTCATTTGCATTTAAAGGAACAACCCCTTAGAATGAGATGGTTTTTGCTGAGCTCATTTTGACAAGGTAAAAAGGGTGTTGTTTTACAAAACCATTGAGAATTTTTAATCAAAGTATATTAGAGACTTTTCATTAAGACCCTAAAGAATCATATCAACTTGTGGAAAATGGGCATCCGATGACCCCTTTAAAAATAATCTATCCACTCTATCCTCATGCTGGGATCCTTCTGATATCTGTACAAAGATGCAAACAACCTGTTTAAACCAAATACATCAAAGCGAACTTTTTTCACTCCATTTGTCCTATTGACGACAGACTAAAGCACATGGACTGTCAGAAAGTGATGCTAAAAGTCAGTATATCATCATAAACACAGCCGTTTTTTGTCGAAAGTAAAAGTGAAAGTTAACAGATGAGAGAGAAAACGCATGTGCAACATTATTTTTAGATCCACGCGCGTTCGGTGTTAAAGACACAGTAACCTAATAAACGTGCTGCCTCATTAATGTTAATGCAAGAACAAAAAATCATTCACTGATCTTGACTGAATATCTCTCGTAACTTTAGTGAGTTAATCTATATTTTATTTATGAAAAGAAAACTTAAATAATAAAGATTTAAATCTCTGTATCTGTGATTTGTTCAATTGTATTGATGCTTTTGCTAATTAATTTGCGTGTTCCTATTTTATTACTGACAGTTTAATGTTTGAAATTAATATTAGTCGTTTATTTGTTGTTTTTGCTGTGGTATTTTTTTAAGTTCCTCTTAGGCCTAAGTGTTCTGTCGGCTGCTGATTTTTGCTCATGTTATTCAGCTGCAACAGAAAGCTTTTTAAAAATACAGAATAAAAATGTTTGACCTCATTTTTATTGACTTTTTTAACGTAATTGGAATTGAAAATCAATAAGCAGACCTGGAATCGATAAAATTCAAACAATACCCAACCCTATTCTCATTCTAACACTTTAATTCTGTCATTTTGCTTTCCAGGTCCAGACCCCGTTCTAAAACCACCTCTCAGTTTGATATGTCAGCAGCCGCCTCAGCCCTTCCAGGCCATGACCCCGACCCAGAACCTCAGTCCCCCGCCGGTGATGATGTCGCCAGACCCCTTGCGATTCCCACACTGCACCCCACTAGCCGTGAAGCCGCCCCCTCACCTACAGCTGCCGCCGAACCCGCCCATCCCAGCACCCCCTGTCCTCAGTCCCAAGCCCCCTGAGGAAGACGGTCAGGCGGTGGGTGCTGACCAGGAAGCCACTCTGGAAGAGCTTTGCAAGCCTCTGTACTGTAAGCTTTGTAACGTCACTCTCAACTCTGCTCAACAGGCTCAGGCACATTATCAGGTAATCTAAAACTCATGTTATGGTCCATGGGGTATGTAAATAAGATAAGGGAACAGTAAATGATTTCACATTCTGTGTTTATGTCAACAAGGTGGGTTTGGATTGCAAATGCCTGATGACACCGAAATAATAGTCAGCCTTGATTGATTTACTGTATGTTTACAAATTGGGAGTTTTTACTTTCGGTTTTGGTTTCTTTCAGTTAGTGTTTTTTCTTGAGACTCTGACTCCTTGTTTAAATCTTCACTGCAATGTAATCAATCTTTTGTTTCGTCTACAGGGGAAAAACCACAGCAAGAAGCTGCGCAATTTTTATGCTGGTAGCCAGCAGCCACCTCCCATTAGAATACCAGAGGTAGTAGAGCCTGTTTCCCAGCAACCCTCTGCCACTCCACCCACAGATTCTGCAAATGTGACTGCCAGCCAGGTACTTATGACTCTTATCTGGTGCAGTTCTGTCCAAACAAGTGTGTTCTTTCAAGCTGCCTGGGAATAGGGCTGGACGGTGAAAAATAAAGCAACATTATAAATGCACATCATTAGACTAGATTTACTTTTTTGTCTGTGACTCACAAGTATTGAAATATATCATTTATGTGCCAACAGTAGCATCAAACAGGATGGCAAACTACTGGAGTATCTGTCTGGGCTGAACTGAATTTGGGGCAGAACTTTAAGACTTTTCAGTAGGGGTTGACCGATTTATGGTTATCGGTGTCGGTCATTTTCAAAACCGATTTGCCGATAAAATAATTTAAAAGTATTTAAAGAAAGTTTTTTTCAGAGACCTTATTGTTCTTAATTTTGACATTTAATTTAAATTTTCACACCAAATATACCTATATCGGTTCAAAATATCGGTTATCTGTCTACTTGATCTGTAATAATCGGTATTAGCATCTACCCTGAAAAACACATATCGGTCGACCCCTACTTTTAAGTTTTTGATTGTTTTTCTTGTTTGTTGTAGTAGCAACTCTAAAATAAACTCCAAAAAATGACATTAGAGATGGTAATTTTGATTATTTCCATGAATTTTAAGATTTTTAAAAATGTTTTTGAAAGCAGTCTCTTGTGCTCACCAAAGCTTAAAGGGGTCATCGGATGCCCATTTTCCACAAGTTGATATGATTCTTTAGGGTCTTAATAAAAAGTCTCTAATATACTTTGGTTAAAAATTCTCAATGGTTTTGTAAAAAAACACCCTTTTTACCTTGTCAAAATGAGCTCTGCAAAAATCATCTCATTCTAAGGGGTTGTTCCTTTAAATGCAAATGAGCTCTGCTCACCCCGCCCCTCTCTTCTCTCTGTGGAAAGATGCTATTGTTTACATTAGCCGCATGTAGCCGCATTTAGCCGCTAAACTTCCTAACTACCACGTTATAAGGAAAGGCGATCGCAAAGATTCATAAAATAACCCTTATACTCACTTCTGCTGTAAGTGGAGCCGGATCATGAATGATTCGCGCGAACATAGACGGATATATGTAGATCAGGAGGCGCATTCCATTCACAAACAAACGTAATCTACTGCATCTTCAGTGGCTCAGATGTCGGGAGTAAATGACGACCACTATGTTCATTATTACATCCAGCAACACCTCAATCGCTCAATCAGAGATATTCTTGTCTAACTTACATCCCTGCTCCAGCATCGAAACAAATAGGGCAGACTGTGACGGCTGATTCAAGGTAAATCGCTCATGTCAATCAACTATCGTGGGAGCGGCCTCTGCGGGTGTGACGCAACAACGACAAGCATCTGAGAATGGCTCGATTTGAAAAAGGGGATATTATTTTTACAAATTAATTAAAAACCGCTGCATGGATTTTTATCATTATAGGGTAGATTTGTACATACACTGCCAACACACATTAATGTTCAAACAGCATGAAAAAGTGAACTTAGCATCCGATTACCCCTTTAATTTATTTGGTTAAAATACAGTAAAAACATTAATTAGAATTTGATTAATAATAATAGTGTTGTGAAATATTATTACAGTTTATTCTTGCACAGCCAAATTTTAAGCAATCATTACTCCAGTCTTCAGTGTCACATGATCCTTCAGAAATCATTATTAAATAATTTAAACGCATTTAAAAAAAGCCTTTGTCAAAGCCCTTGTTATTCTTAATTTTGACATTAATTTTAATTTTTACACTAGACATATATATCGGTATATAAATATCGGTTATCGGTCTACTTTTTTGTTTGTTGCTGTAGCATTTCTAAAATTACCCCAAAAATGACATTAGAGAAGGTAAATTTGATTATTTCCATAAATTTCAAGATGTTTTAAAATGTTTTTAAAAGCAGTGTCTTATGCTCACCAAAGCTGCATTTTTTGATTAAAATTAAGTAAAACATTAAGAACAATTTAATTAAATAATACTCTTTTTTAATTACAGTTTATAGCTGAATTTTAAGCAACCATTACTCCAGTCTTTAGTGTCACATGATTCTTCAGAAATCATTCTAATATGCTGATTTGCTGCTTAAGAAAGATTTATAATTGTCAATGTTGAAAACAGTTGTGCAACTTAAAACATTTGTGGAAACTTTGATTATTTTTTCTTCGCTGTCACATTAATTTAAAGTAATAGTTCACCCAATCATGAATATTCTGTCATTAATTACTCACCCTCATGTAGTTCCAAAACCATAAGACCTTCATCTTCGTCTTCAGTGCACAAATATTGATATTTTTTATGAAATCTGAGAGCTTTCTGACCCTGCGTAGACGGCAATGCAACTATAACATTTAAGGCCCAGAAAGGTAATTGAAAGAAATTGGTAAAGCTGTTATTTTGGGGGTTTTTGCACATAAAAAGTTTTCTTGTAGCTTCATAAAATTAAGGTCACTTCACCACTGATGTCACATTGAGTATTTTATCAATGTCCTTACTATCTTTCTAGGCCTTGAACGTGGTAGTTGCGTTGCTGGATTAGAAAGCTCTCGGATTTCATCAAAAATATCTTAATTTGTGTTCGCAAGATCTTACGGGTTTGGAATGGCCAAACTTTTGTGTATATACACTGTACGTATATATTGAATATCCTCAAAAAGCTTAAAATGATCAAGATATTTCATAGATATAGGTAGCTTTATCATCCAGCCCTATCTGGGAATATCTTTAAGTGCAGTTTGATCATGCGGTGTCACTCTGCAAGCATCCATTCACTGAGCCCTGTGCGATAGTAATCAGACACGTCCCTGTGGACGCACACCTTTCATCACTCTACTCTTTCTAAAAGCTCTACTGTCATTGTCCCGTCTGCAGCCACTCTCTAAGGGCGCTAGCAGAGTCATACTGGCCACGGAAAATGACTACTGCAAGCTGTGTGACGCTTCCTTCAGCTCCCCCGCTGTGGCCCAGGCACACTATCAGGGCAAGAACCACGCCAAAAGACTGCGGCTGGCCGAGGCACAGCAGAACGCCACGTCCTTGTGAGTCTGTCACACCCACGCGCTCCGAGATAAAACAGCCGTTGAGTGTGGAAAATCCTTCCCTATTTGTGGGCGGTGTTTTCTTTTTTTTTTTTAGGGCATCAGTTATGCAGTTTGTCACGAAGGTGAGAGCAGATGCAAAAATTGGATTGAAACTCCAAGTCGTGAGCTCTATTGTTGCTTACATTGAGAGGGGTTTATGGGTAATTGATATGGAAATACTTGAAATATATCTAGGATATCCATCTTTAAACACACATGAATTTTAGCCTCTAATCTTGATGAGAACAAAATCCAGTACACATTATTGCATGCATGTTTTGCATGGAGGAAGAAGTTTTTCCTGTTAGCTTTATCTTCAGGCTGTTTTTGCATTGATAAGTGGGGCATTCATTTTAATGCTACTGTGCCCAGAGTTGGGCGGTGCTGATAACAAACCCAGGAAGATACATCCTGTTGCACTCCAAACGTCTGATTGTATCTAAGCAAACATGTCTGTGGGTAGTTAAGCTAGGTTTGAATCCCTTTAAATCATTCAAAGCTAAACAAATTAGTAAGCAGCAGTGCCGGGTAAAAATACATGATATATTCACAGTGATTTTTCTGGTGATATACGCTTTATTCTTCAGTATCTTTAAGGTTTAAAAGCTTAATTTTTTTTTTGTTAATACTTTTATGTGTCATTAAAATAAGCATTATTTTAGATATTACTTATTTACTGTTATTATTATTTATAATATATATTTGTCATTTAAATATTTCATGATCTGCTTTTGCTTGTTCATGGAAGCTTGTTCCCACCACTAAATAAAAAAAAAAAAAAAAAAGGTATTGCAACTTTTTACCTCACAATTCTGACTATAGAATGCATGATATAAACTCACAATTCAGCTTTTTTACTCAGAATTGTGTGATACAAACTCACAATTCTGACTTTTTTTTTTAGAATTGCGGGATCTAAACTCATAATTCTGACTTTTTTCTCTGAACTGCGTTACACAAATTCACAATTCAGAATTTTTTTCTTAGAATTGCGTGATACAAATTCACAGGTCTGACGTTTTTTCATAATTGCATGATATAAACTCAAAATTCTGACTTTTTTCTAAAAATTGCGTGATACAAACTCATTATTCTGACTTTTTTTCTCAAAATTGCATGATAAAAACTCACAATTCTGACTTTTTTTGCTCAGAATTGCATAAAACAATCTTACAATTCTGACTTTTTTCTCAGAACTGCGTGATATAAACTAAAAATTCTGACTTTTTTCTCAAAATTGCATGATACAAACTCACAATTCTGACTTTTTTTGCTCAGAACTGCATGATACAAACTCACAATTCTGACTTTTTGCTCAGAACTCACAATTTGCATAAAACTTACAATCATGATACAAACTCACAATTCTGACTTTTTTCTCAGAATTGCATGATACAAACTCACAATTCTGACTTTTTTTGCTCAGAATTGCATAAAACAATCTTACAATTCTGACTTTTTTCTCAGAACTGCGTGATATAAACGAAAAATTCTGACTTTTTTCTCAAAATTGCATGATACAAACTCACAATTCTGACTTTTTTCTCAAAATTGCATGATACAAACCCACAATTCTGACTTTTTTTGCTCAGAACTGCATGATACAAACTCACAATTCTGACTTTTTTCTCAGAATTGCATGATACAAACTCACAATTCTGACTTTTTTTGCTCAGAATTGCATAAAACAATCTTACAATTCTGACTTTTTTCTCAGAACTGCGTGATATAAACTAAAAATTCTGACTTTTTTCTCAAAATTGCATGATACAAACTCACAATTCTGACTTTTTTCTCAAAATTGCATGATACAAACTCACAATTCTGACTTTTTTTGCTCAGAACTGCATGATACAAACTCACAATTCTGACTTTTTTCTCAGAATTGCATGATACAAACTCACAATTCTGACTTTTTTCTCAAAATTGCATGATACAAACTCACAATTCTGACTTTTTTCTCAAAATTGCATGATACAAACCCACAATTCTGACTTTTTTTGCTCAGAACTGCATGATACAAACTCACAATTCTGACTTTTTTTGCTCAGAATTGCATAAAACAACCTTACAATTCTGACTTTTTTCTCAGAACTGCGTGATATAAACTAAAAATTCTGACTTTTTTCTCAAAATTGCATGATACAAACTCACAATTCTGACTTTTTTCTCAAAATTGCATGATACAAACTCACAATTCTGACTTTTTTCTCAGAATTGCATGATACAAACTCACAATTCTGACTTTTTTGCTCAGAACTGCATGATACAAACTCACAGTTCTGACTTTTTTCTCAGAATTGCATGATACAAACTCACAATTCTGACTTTTTTCCTCAGAACTGCGAGCTCATATCTGGCAAATTCTGACTTTATCATTTAGAAAAAGTAAGAATTGTGAGATAAAAAAGTCGCAATTACCTTTTTTAAATTTTGTTCAGTAGCAAAACTGCTGCTAGAGTTAGCAAGATTGATTCACTTTAGTGAATCAAACTGTCTATTTGAATGATTCAAAACTATGATTCAATGATTCGTATGCTTCATACTGTAACTAAAATGTTCTCAGAAGTCTTTTTGTAGGATTTTTTTCATGTTCATGTATTGTAGAAAACACGTTTGTAGGTAAATATTGTTCTTTACAACAATATTGTTATATTCTATTATTATTTTAATGGATATACGTGTAATTTTTCCATATATTCCGAATTTCTGGTTAACATTTTTGTAGTTAAATAGTTATTTTGTAGCAGTGTTGTCATATTTTTTGTTATGTTTGTGGATATATGTGAAAACCAATTCTAATTCTTTTTCATGTTTATTTAGTAAAATATTCTGTAATATTATGAAATATTATTACACTTTAAAATAACTTTTTTCTATTTTCTTTTAATACTGTGAATATTTAATGATTTTAGCTTTGATTTCAAGTGTATTTCACTTTAACATTTTGATTCATCTTAGAAACAATGGTTTAGTTGAAGTAATAGAAATTACGTAAAAGCAACTGCATAAATATAGGTATAAAATATCATCAAAAGGCTGATATCAAGATACGTTGCTCATCCATACTACGTGGTAAATTGCATTTTCATCTAATGTGTTTTCCAGAGACTCATCCAACACTCAGAGACGTTCACGGAAAGAAGGATACGAGTACCGATTAATGAAGAACCGTAGGGCTCAAAACAACACTGCCATGCCAGGTACTGTCTACACAGATTGATCTCAACCAGTAGTTTAGGAGAGACAGATTTTAGTCATCATGTCATCTTGCCCCGAGACTATCCCTCGGGTTCAGTTTTCTGCTCAGTGGTCCAAGCTGTGGTGCAAAACCTCCATTTGTGATCAGTGCTTTGGCAGCAGAGCGCTTGGCAGCTGCGCGTGTTAGTTTGCCAGCCTGTGCTAATGTAGCGCAATGCGCTAGTCTCGCTAAATGCAGGCCAGACGCCAAGGCTTTGGTCTATGTAAGCCGATATGCCACCCCACGTCAGCCCGGGCTCACGAACGTCACCCACACGATGGCAGATCTCAATCACACACATGCCCCCATTGCCCCGCGGTCCTGTCCTCACATACGCACAAAAACACACGCCCTTGCAATCTATAAGTGAAGCAGTTAGCTTTTGCATGTGATACAAGAAAAAGAACCAAATAAATGTTTTTTGAAAATAATATGTCTATTAGTTAAAAACGCTTGAGGATTCTTAATAGACTCTAACTGGCACATGTACATTTGCCAAAGAAGTGTATCTCTCTACACTGAGATGTCCTGGCAGAGGACTGATGTTTCCCTCGGGTGTGGGTCATCTGCTCTCATTATATCCTGCAGAATATACCCATGATGAGCCACAAAGTGTGAGTGCCAGGGTTGGAAAAGTAAGGTTTTCTTCCACAAAAATATTTCTTAAATATATACATGTATGTACGTATATTTATATGTACACAATACACACACATCATTTTGTAAACAAACTTTTATTTTGGGTGCGATTAATGATAAATCGATCTGACATCACTAATTATTTATAAGTATTTATATATTACATATATTTCTTAAATATATACATATATGTGTGTGTATTTATATGTACTTATAAATATATACAGTTCACACATATGAACAAACTTTAATTTTGGTTGCGATTAATCATGATTAATCAATCAGACACCACTAATTACATATATATATATATATATATATTACATATGTTTTTTAAATATATAGATGTGTGGGTGTGTATTTATATATTTTATATATACATATAAATATATACAGTACACACGTATATTATGTAAACACAAACTTCAGGAAGTGAATTGGAATTTAAAACCATTTTCAGTTAAGTTCTGAATTATGCATGTATGAAATATGGTGATTTTTCCAACATAGTGGGTTTTTACGATTGCAACATGCTTTTTTCTTTATTTATTCTTGTTTGGGGTCAGTAAGCTTTTTCTCTTATGTTCACAAAAGCTGTATTTTATTAAAAATACAGCACAAACAGTAACTATTTTATTATATTTTAAAACTAATTTATTCCTGTGATGTGAGGAGTCATCATTACTTCAGTTTTCAGTGTCAAATGATCATTTGGAAATCATTCTAATATGCTGATATCGTGCTTTAAGAAACATTTCTTATGAATACCAATGTTAAAAACAGTTGTGATGCTTAATATTTTTATGGAAACCATGATGCATTGTTTTAGGGTTCTTTGAAGAATAGAAAATTCAAATGGACAGTTTAACATTTAATATAAAATGTATTAAAAATGTAATTGATTTATATCTTTTGTAACATTTTAAATGTCTAAAACCACCAAGGTCATTTCTTCCAAAAAAAAAAAAAGGTTGTGTGAACATGAAAATTAGCACACAAGTCAGCGTGACTGCATTTCAAAGTGTATTTCATCACCTTCTAATATCTGCTTAGTCATGTAGCCATTTATTTGAAGTTTCACTGATTCACATGACCCGACATGTTTCCTGTGCCGTTTCAGGCCCTTACTACAACCCACGGCCGAGGCAACGTATCCCACGAGACCTTGCGATGTGCGTCACGCCCAGCGGCCAGTTCTATTGCTCAATGTGTAACTCGGGTGCCAGTGAGGAAGCAGAGTTTCGTCTACACCTAGAGAGCAAGCAGCATAAAAGCAGAGTGTCCGAGCAGCGCTACCGTAGCGAGATGGAGAATCTGGGATACACTTAAGAGGCAGCCAATAAGTGATTCCCAGATCCTGAGGAAATAATCTCGCAGTCCTGGAAGTAGCCACTTTTGTTTTTAAATGAAAGGCAATGTTTCTTAATGTTATTCTACAAGCAATTTATGTGCGAAAATTCGCACACTGCAGAGCAAACGTTTATGTGCCAGACAACGGCTCTGTTGGAAAGTTCTAGGAAGCTTTATTTAATAAGGGATATCTCACAAAAAACGCTCATAAGCACAGATCTAGGATCAGCTGGCAAATAATTCATAATTTCATGATTTATAATTAACTAAATACTTATCCTAGATCACCTTATGAGTACACAAATATTATAGTATACTTATACAATATGGATTTCTGTATATGTCTAGCATTTTTTAGTATAATTTATTTAATTCTAATGTCTAAAATGACCTCCAACATGCTTTGGAGAGGTAATAAGTGTTAAAAAAAAAAAAACATGTTTTTTTTTTCTCAGCTTTTTTGTGTGCAATTGATGCCTCAAAAAAGGGAAAAACCAAGCAGCAATCAGTTTCCTAAACAAACGGAAGTGGCAATCCTACTCACTCTGAGCCGTAGATTCACTGTGTTTCTTCAGGAGCTACAGAACGCACGCTACCGTTCTGCCGATCAGATTAGAGACTGCATTCCCAGGAGAATCCACACCGCGGTTCTCCGGCGTGCCTGCTGAATGTACTATGAAAGCGATGACAATAGATCTACGCCCGTCTGGCTTTGCACATGTTTACTAGATGTAGTGGGAGATTTTCAATCAGACAGACATCATTTGGTCTATTTTGGTGGGTGTACATCTGATATTGTTAACCAGCATGCTTCAGTGCGAAATTATTTGGGTGATTGTTGTTTATTTTCATCTTGGATTATCCCCAGGGAATCTCTCCCCACACTAAAGGGAGAAATGGAAAACATGGCTATTTTTAATGAGGTCCGTGCCGCCCGTGCCCCCTACCTCAGTCACAACCCTCCGACTAGTTTTCAGGTTGGCCTACCAAAGCTTATTTATGAAAAGCTTAAAGGAGAAGTCCACTTCCAGAATAAAGATTTACAGATAATGTACTCACCCCCTTGTCATCCAAGATGTTCATGTCTTTCTTTCTTCAGTCATAAGAAATTATGTTTTTTGAGGAAAACATTTCAGCATTTGACTTCATATAGTGGACTTCTATGGTGCCCTGTTTGAATTTTCAAAATGCAGTTTGAATGCAGCTTCAAACGATCCCAGCCGATAAAGAAAGGGTCATATCTAGCAAAGCGATCTGTTATTTTCATAAAAATAATACAATTTATATACTTTTATTTTTGGCATTTTTAGCCTTTATTATCAGTATTTTTATTGTCAGTATGGACAGGAAGCGAAGTGGGAGAGAGATAGGGGGCGGGAACGGGAAAAGTCCTCGAGTCGGGATTCGAACACGGGACACCTGTAGCACTGCCCACAAGGCTATCGCGCCGACAATTCAATACTTTTTAATGTCAAACGCTTGTCTTGACTTACTCTGCCTGGATTTTGTTCCGGTTCATGACAGTTAGGATATGTCGAAAAACTCCCATCTCATGTTCTCCCTCAACTTAAAAATCGCCCTATATCGCTGTTTTACCTTTTTTATTAAGGGTGTTTGATTTTCTTTGCATGTTCACATTGCATCGGTACTTCTACAGCAATGTAGGATGATTTTGAAGTGATTTTTGAAGTTGAGGGAGAAAATACGATTGGAGATTTTCGACATACCCTAACTGTCTTGAACCAGAATACATAGGGTTCAGGCAGAGCAAGACAAGACGAGCGTTTGAGATTAAAAAGTAGTTAAACTGCATTTTTTTTTAATGAAAATAACTTCGCTATAGTTTCACTAGATAAAGCCCTTCTTCTTCGGCTGGGATTGTTTACAATCGCATTTGGAATCACTTGAAGCCGCATTTATACTGCTTTTTGGAAGTTCAAACTCGGGGCACCACAGCAGTCCATTATATGGAGAAAAATGCTGAAATGTGCTCAAAAAACATAATTTGTTTACGGCTGAAGAAAGAAAGACATGAACATCTTGGATGACAAGGGGGCGAGTTCATTATCTGTACATTTTTGTTCTGGAAATGGACTTCTTCAGTAATATTTTACTGAGGAAACATGACCTTTGAAGGAATAGTTCACCCAAAAATGAAATTTGCTGAAATGTATAGATTCATAGATAGAGTTGAAGAAATTTAGCATTGCATCGCTTGCTCACCAATAGTTTTTAATCAGCTGTTTGGATTCTGACGGCACCCATTCACTACAAAGGATCCATTGGTGAGCAAGTGATATAATGCTAAATTACCCCGAATGTGTTCTAATGAACAAAAACCGATCTACAGCAAATATTTAGCCATTTTTAGGTGAATTGTACCTTTAAGTGGTTATATTAGGACAAGTAGGAGCTGTTAAAAATGTAAGATGCTTTATGTTTTTTGTTCATGGATGCATAATTGTATGCATAAGCATTGCCCTTCATCTATTTTATCACTTAAAATGCTATAAATATTTTATAAAATACAGTATATACTAGAAGAAGTGACCCGGTTTTGCTCTTGCTGTTTTTGTTGCTCCTTAAATAAGCTATAAAATCACTCTTCAGAGCAGTTCATTGTCACTAAATGTTTGCGATTGTAATTCTTCTCTGATTTAGTGTTAGTTCTGCATGAAATTATTGCTGCTTGTACATATTAAGAGGACGATTGCAGAACTGATTTGCACTTGTTAAGACAGTATTGTGAAAAGTCATGCTATATATTATTACGCAGACATATGTTCATTCAAATCAAATGTTTACAGCGGGAATCATCACAAGGGACTTATGGGAGCGCTTGACGGACTAATGGACTCAGTGGAGCCGTGAAGACATCTTAAATGTGCCTCGGAGTATAAAGCCTACTCAACTGTGATGTTGAACATTTCGTGTTGTTCTGCTTTGCATATGTTTCCAGTAGGAGAGACTTTCAGTCCGGCATAACGAGTAATGTTTTGCGTATTCAAATAACTGACCGTTTATGTCAAGCTCTTTTTATATAATCGTGGTGATTTGTTTCATATGTATATATTGAAATCAATTTAAAGAGTGCACTTTGCATTTTAAACATGTTATGTGTTAATCTAACATGTTCATAGTGCAGATTATTGTGTAAAATGCACCACTGATCCATCAGTTTGACAATTTGTTGGTAAAAGTTTGTGGTTTTCCAGGAAGGAAAGAGGAAATGGGATCAGAGCATGTTGCAGGCTGGACTAGAACCTGCATTGTCCACATAAGCACTACAGCTATATCAAACTGTGGTGGTGTATTCTACTGGTAGCTCCCAGAGATTCACCAGAGGCAAGCCATATCCTGTTTTGTGTTTTGTGCGGTCAGGAAGTTGTGACCCTATCTTGGAAACAGACCTTCCCAAAGGACGCCAGCAGGGATGCTAGGTTCTCCCCCAATGGAGAATCCCAACAGTCTGTTCCCTTAAAGCCAATCCTGATTTTTTTCCCATCCATAAATACCTCTGTTGGGAGTTAATATCGAGTCACATTTCAGTAATGTTTTCTAAAGGATTAGCAGAAACATTTTATTTTGAAGTGCGTCGAAATAAAATCTAGCTGTAGTGCCTTTTGAAGACATTTTGAAGTTCTTATATAATGGTTGCCTTTTCATGTTCATTAAAGGTCTGAGTGCAATACAGATGATGTGATGATATTTATCTAACCTCTTCCTTTTTTTCCCTCGAGGTGTATTATTAAACAGTGGTTCAATGTCTTGAATGTACAGTACAGATGAAAGAACATTTTAACTTTATTGTAGAGTCCTGGAACTCGAATTTTGAACGCAATATAATGTATTAATAAAATATTTCATTAATAAACAAGTCTTTTATTACTTTGTCAGCATCTACATCACTGTGAAAATATTATACGTTTTAAGAATTTGAAAGCATCTTTCACTGACTTCGGTTAGTTCATCAAAAAATGAAAATTCTGTCATTACTCACCATCATGCTGTTCCAAAACCATAAGACCTTTGTTCATCTTCAGAACAAAAATTAAGATTTTTTTGATGAGATCTGTGAGTTTTCTGACCCTGCATAGACAGAAAGGCAACTCAAGGCCCAGAAAGGTAGTAAATGTCTCATTAAATAGTCCATGTGACATCAGTTGTGTAACCATAAAGTTATGAAGCTATGAGAATGAATTTTGTGTGGCAAGAAAACAAAAATAAATATAGCTGCAAGTAGCAATTACTGGGGTTTAAGCGCTTTAAGTCATATGAAAAAAGACATTATGTACCAAGCCTGTAACCACCTAAATGAATTATTTAAAAAAGCATTTTTGCAAATTGAAGTAATTTACCATAGAAATATGTTGTTTTTTAAATAATTATGACTGTTATAGTGCCAGCTGTGGTCTGATCTCCTTAAACCTTTGCATGTTTGTTTAGAATCACTTGTCGCATGTGCTCAGCAGGTTTCTTGAAGTTTTGAGTTGTCCTTTAGGCTTTATAGGATAAACTTGGACAGGCCCCAAGGTAAATTTGGACAGGCCTCTTTTCTAAACGAGGCTGTTATAGCTTCCCAAAGAGTAAATTTCAGCATTTGTTTGATAAATATTGACCTAGAGAGTTCAGAGAATTGTACTGAAGTGTTTTTTTTTTCCAGATTGAGTAAAAAACCTAGTACTAGTTTGCAAAAGTAGGTTTTTTACATCTTTTTAATCGTTTAACAAATGGTTTGATTGACAGCAGTGGTTCTAGAGGCAAAATTGTCCGGAAAGAAGAGTATCGTGTGGTAGAAATATTGTGCGTATGTGCGAAAAACCATGCAATGTTCAATTGTTTACGCTCTTGAAAAATGTATTATCGGCCCTCAGTGGCCAATTTCTTTCAGACCTTTGGGGCCGTGAGTTGAACAGGTCCACTGAGCTTTGTTCCAATCGGCCTCCATAAACCTGGTCTAATAGGTGCTCAAAATTCATCAACCAATGGCGGCCGTGTTTTTTGAGATATGCAAATGTCCTTATAGACACTTGTGGCACTTTAAACCAAGACCGTGCACAGCAATTTTCATGTTGAAAGGACAAATTGTTTGCAGTTATAGCTATTTTTATGTTTTACCCGGAATTTTCGGGTATTTTGGATTTTTTTTGAAAAACCTACTTTTGCAAACTAGTCCTAGGTTTTTCGCCCAATCGGAACCAAACTAGTGCAGAAAGATTCTCTGGAGAGCGAATAGCAATAATTAGCAAAAATAAAGTTGAACTTTCGACTCACCGTCGCAAAGGGACCCCAAAACGGGGCCACTTTTGGTAAAATGCCTATAACTCCTGAACAGAATGAGATATCTTCACCAAGAGTACTTATGTAAGAGCTCAATCTGAGGTAACAGGAAAAAAACATGGAGGTTGGCCACTTGGTGACACTATAAGAGGCAAAAAACATAAAAATGGCTATAACTACGCAACCATTTGTCCTATCGCTGTGCACGGTCTTGCTCCAAAGAGCCACAAGTGTCTATAAGGACATTTGTGTATCCCAAAAAAACATGTCCGCCATTGGCCGATGAAATTTGAGCACCTATTAGACAAGGTTAACAGAGGCCGATCAGAACGAAACTTCTTGGGCCCCAAAGGTCTGTGAGAAATCTGAAAGAAATTGGCCACTGGGGAGCGTAATGGCAATTTTCAAAGCCGTAAATGATTGTACACTGCACGTTTTTTTGCATATACACGATATTCATATTATATGACTGTCCTTATTCGGGACATCTTTGCCTCTAGAACCACTGCTGTCAATCAAATCGTTTGTAAAATGATTGAGAAGATGAAACTAGTCCTCGCAAACTAGTCCTAGGTTTTTGCTCACTCTGGAAAAAAAAAACACTTCAGTACAATTCTCTGGACTCTCTAGGACAAAAATTATTATTAAATATTGAAATTTACCCTTTGGGAAGCTATAACGGGGTCGTTCAGAAAAAGGGCCTGTCCAAATTTACCCCAAATCCTATAAAGCCTAAAGGAAAACTCAAAACTTCACAAAACCTGCTGAGCACATGAGACAGGTGATTCTAAACAAACATGCAAAGTTTTAAGGGGATCAAACCACAGCTGACACTATAACAGTAATAAATGTTAAAAACATATTTCTATGGTAAATTCCTTGGATTTGCCAAAAATGCTTTTTTAAATTTAGGTGGTTATAGGCTTGCTAAAATGTGTTTTTAATGTGTTTTTTAAATGCCTTAGAGCTTGAAACTCGGTAATCGCTGCTTACAGCTATATTTTTCTCTTGTATTCTTTTAACTATTTAGACTTTAAAATATTAAATATAGTGTTATGATATGTGGATTTCATGTCTGCAAAACAACATCTTTTGTGCAACTGTTCTATTTTAGTACTACTGTAGTAGGTACAGCCTGCATTAATATGCAAATCTAGTTATGACTCATTCCAAACTCAAACTTTCACACCAGTGGTTAGTTTTAGGAGAGCACAACATGGTTTCCTCCCTCAAATAATGACATTTTTTTAAGCGCTCTGTTGTTTGCTCACCCCACCCATAAGTCTGTGGGACTGCAGTCACGCTGTAATGAGTGGGATGCATTGTACGGGGGCCAAGTCAACTGACAAACTTGTGTCCTGTTTTTTTTATGGTGTGCATGGCTGAGGCCCTGCGGGATAAGTGACAGCTGGAACAGGGAACAGTAAGGCTGGGAATTCCAGTGGCATCAGCTGAGATGAACAGATGTGAAGGGCTCTGATTCTAATGAGAGTGTTATTTCAATTCCTGATCACATGCAAAGTGCTTAGATATGTATGCATTGTTTATTTATATAGATTCAGAAAAATGATTTAGCAAAATTTGCTTTTTAAAAAAATTGTTTAAAAGTTTAAAATAGTATTTTTTTTCTTAGAAAATAATAGTAAAAGATTATGCAAAGTTATTTTTAAAAGTTTTATTTCGAGAATTTCATGCTTTATTTTTTTTTAAGTTCTCATGCTGACTTAAAAATGATCAAAATTAATTTTCATTGAGAAATTAAAAACATATTCATCATAAAATACAGTCACTGTATGTATAAAACAGCAATTTTATCTATTTATATTTAGATATAATAAATGCAACCTCAGTGAGCATAAGAGACTTATTTTTAAAAAATAAATAAAAAAAATTATACAGACCTTTTGAATGTTAACGTAACCAGTATGAAACTCCGTATTCTCTGTCATATTCTGTTAACAGTCTGCATGGAGAGGAAGTGAGTCTGTTGTCATGGTGTGCAGGCGACGACTCGGAGCTAAAAACACAAACAATTGTGGAGATGGTTATTGATTTCAGGAAGAAGAACGCCCATCTCCTTCCTCTAGAAAAACTCTAGCACACAACAACCAGAAATATCACAACAATTATACAAAAGGCCTGTATTGCTTTGAAATGTGTCCTATAATAGCAAAGCATATTTTAATTGTTTCATCTGAAAACACAAAATAGAACAATTTAATCTTAAATTATTGTGTTACCTCCAAATTTGACCATCCTCATCAAAGGGACCGCCTTCCTAAAATATAAAAGGTAGCTACGTAATCTTTAGTATAAAGACCCAATTTATACTGTGAAAAGTAAATATATAATTTAATATAATATAATGTAATATTTTACACATTAAATATAATATAATATATATTTTATATATTAAAAATAATAATTTTATTTAAAGTTGTATTTATTTTAATATTATTATTAATTTATTTATTTTATAGTTTTATACTGTCTTCTTTAAACATTTCCACTGACTCTCTAGCATTCCTATGTTCTTTCTATATTTTAATTTTGATGTATATTTTATTTATTTTAATATTTTTCTTTTTACATCTATTTTAATCCAGTATTTTTTTGTTTGTTTCTTTTATATTTTTACACTGTTTTCTTGACACATTTCCACTGACCCTGTATCACTCCCTTGTGCTTTATTTATTTTTTTATTTATTCTAACACATTTTAATTATTTATTCATTTTTATCCACTTATTTTCATCTTATTTTATTTATTTGTTTTTACATTTTGTTTTCTCTACACATTTCCACTGATCCTCTAGCACTCACTTGTGCTTTATTTGTTTTTATTTTTATTTGTTCTAATACATTTAGAATATTTATTCATTTTTATCCATTTATTTTAATCATATTTATATTTAATTGTGTTCACATTTTTACACTCTCTACACATTTCCACTGACCCTCTAGCACTCCCTTATGCTTGCTTCCTTGCTTGTTTGCTTGATTTATTTATTTATTGATTGATTTAAATGCATTTGCATTATTTATTTATTTATTTATATCAGTTTATTTCATTCTTATTTAATTTCATTAAAGCACCTTGTGCTTTATTTATATATTTATTATGTATTTTATGGGGGGGTTTTTTTATTGATTTTAACTCATTTTATTTTTTTTATTTTTTTCATTTATTTTAGTCATATTTTTTATTTATTTGTTTTACATTTTTTTAAATTGTTTTTCTTTACAGATTTCCATTGGCCTTCTAACTCTCCCTTGTGCTTTACTTATTTGTTTGTTTGTTTGTTTTAATATTTTTTTATTGAATACATTTGTATTATTTATTCATTTTTATCCATTTATTTTAATCTTATTTTTTATTTTTTTGTTTTTGCATTTTTTACACTATTTTCGTTTGTTTGTTTTTTTTTTGTTTTTTATTTTATTGTTTGTTTTATTTTATTTATTCTTTTTATCCATTTATTTTATATAATATTTTTATTTATTTGTTTTTACATCTTTGGACTGCTGTTCTCTACAGATTTCCAATGACATTCTAGCTCTCCCTTGTGTTTTATTTATTTATTTATTTATTTACTTTAAAGATTTTTTTTTTTTACTGATTTGAATACATTTGTATAATTTATTAATTTTTATCAATTTATTTTAATCTTATTTTTTATTTATTTGTTTTTATATTTTGTACACTATTTTCTCTACATATTTCTACCCTTTAGCACTCCCTTGTGCTTGCTTTATTTATTATGTATTTCATTTTATGAGGGTTTTGTATTGATTTGAACTCATTTGTATTATTTTTTATCCATTTTGTAGTCATATTTTTATTGATTTGTTTTTACATTTTTTACACATTTTTTCTCTACACATTTCCTGTGACCCTTTAGCACTCCCTGGTGCTTTATTTATTTATTTATTAAATCGATTTAATTTTTTTTAATCAATTTATTTTAGTCACATTTTTTATTTATCCGTTTTTACATTTTTCACACTGTTTTTCTCTACTTCTCTACACATTGCCACTGACCTTCCAGCACTCCCTTGTGGCCCTCTTACTTAACCTCAAAAACAAACAGCCCAAACAAACCATGAGGTCAAAAGAGTCATTTACTGCGGACACACACATCTCTTATGACATCAGTCTCGATAAGAAAACATGCTGTCATCCAGCAGCTTCCAGGAAGTGCAGTGCAACCCAACATCTGAGTCACTGAGAAATGACAGGAATGTATCACTCTGCGAGAAGACAGATATTTCCGCTCAACACAGAGCCAGAAACATTTGGCACTTCGTGAAGTGGATGACTTGTTTGTGTCCTGCTAACATTCACCAGCTCAATCCGAAAGACACTCGTATATTTCCCTTGGGTGTAAAGCCACTCAAAGCAATTCACTAGTTTGCTGGTTTAGTCAAATAAGACACAACATAAACATAATTTCTGAATAAACATATGCCAATTCAAGATTTATGAATTTTTAGACATAAATGTGCAACAGCATCTCTTCAAAACACCCAAGTGACATTATCAGACATTTTGAAAAGCAAACACTATGCTAATATTTCACTTAAGCACACACCGAGTTTCCAAGGCAGTAGCGCCATCTTGTGGCGTTACTTTATCAGTAACGCTGCCCAAATATTTAATTGAAACCCATTCTGTGTCTTTCAGGTGTTTTGCTGTGACTTTGTGAGTATGTGAGGTATGTGGGGTTTTTCCTAGTATAATTACTAGACAATTATAGGTATAATTAAGAGTAAAGGATAAAAGACTGTTGACAAAATACAACTAGATAAAAAAGTTTGTCTAGACAAACTTTAAGTTGGCTTGAGAAAGCCGGACCAGAAAGTTTGAAAAGCTTAAAAAGTTTAAAAAGTTTAAAAAGTTTAAATTAAAAAAAAGTTTTAAGTTTGGATGGTTTTCAGTCTGAAATATTTTGCAGTTCTAAAGTTTGAATGCAGTCTGTCAGATAGACAGATAGATACATAGATAATAATGGTCAGATTATAGATAGATAAGATAGATAGATAGATACATAATTAACATGTTGTTAGTATGATTCTAACATTATTAGCAAGTTACTAGCTTGTTGCTAGTCTGTTTCTAGCATGATTAGCCAGTTGTTAGAATGTTGCTAGCATGTTTCTAGCATTATTAGCAAGTTGCTAGCATGTTGCTAGCACATTTTTAACATGATTAACATGTTGCTAGCATATTGCTAGAACGTTTCTAGCATGATTAGCAAGTTGTTAGCATGCTTCTAATATGATTAGCAGGCTACTAGCATGTTTCTAGCATGATTAGCAAGTTGTTAGCATGTTGCTAGCATGATTAGCAAAGTTGCTAGCATGTTTCTAGCATGATTAGTAGTTGTTAGCAGGTTGCTAGCATGTTTCTGGCATGATTAGCATGTTGTTAACATGTTGCTAGCATGTTTCTAACATGATTAGCAGGTTGCTAACATGTTTCTAGCATGATTAGCAAAGTTGCTAGTCTGTTTCTAGCATGATTAGCAAAGTTGCTAGCATGTTTCTAGCATGATTAGCAAGTTGTTAGCAGGTTGCTAGCATGTTTCTGGCATGATTAGCAAGTTGTTAACATGTTGCTAGCATGTTTCTAACATGATTAGCAAGTTGCTAGCATGTTTCTAGCAAGATTAGCATGTTGCTAGCATGCTTATAGCATGATTAGCAGGTTGCTAACATGTTTCTAGCATGATTAGCAAAGTTGCTAGTCTGTTTCTAGCATGATTAGCAAGTTGCTAGCATGCTTCTAGCATGATTAGCAGGTTGCTAGCATGTTTCTAACATGATTAGCAAAGTTGCTAGCATGTTTTTTAGCATGATTAGCAAAGTTGCTAGCATGTTTCTAGCATGATTAACAAGTTGTTAGCAGGTTGCTGACATGTTTCTAACATGATTAGCAAGTTGCTAGCATGCTTCTAGCATGATTAGCAGGTTGCTAGCATGTTTCTGGTTGCTAGCCATAGATAGATATATGAGTTTGAATGAGTTTGAATGGATTGTAAATACAGTACATAGAAGGGAAGTTTGATTGAGGCTCAAAGCATTCTGGGAGTTTTGACAGTTGGAATTTGAAAAGTGTTGCTCATTTGAACATTCCGTCAATGTAAGTCTATGGGATTTTTCCCAATTTTAATCGCCATTTTCAGGAAAATCGTAAGTCCGATCAGTTAGAAAAGATATAGCAACTGGAGTCAGACCAGTCTGGGCTGAGTTTGGAGTTTATAGAGTTAAAGCTCTAGGAGGAGTAGCAGTCAGAAATTTTAGTCTCAAAATAATAATAACAATAACAATAATAATAATAACTTTAAGTTTAAATAGCATATCAGTAAGTTGGCTTTCTCAAGCCAACTTAAGCAGTATCACTCAGCTGTAATTTTGTCACAGCACTATTGCGAGTGTAATATTGCTTCCATACAGCAAGTTCTTGAAACTAGTAATTAATATCGATTAACTTACGTTTCATGTTAAATGGGTCGGTTAGCTCGCGTCTTTCTTTCCCGCTTACTAAAATATCTCCAAGAAGCGGAAGCATCACCAAGCAACGATCTGGACTACAGAATATGAGTGGAGCGGAGCGACAGAAATTCCCCCTCCCGCTTAAGCGTTCTAATGTAACTCCTCTCGAGATCCATTCCAAGTTTTCCATTTCAAACCGTTAAACGCACAGCAGTTTTAACGGACTAATATTTTCATGGATCTATCGAAGAAGGTAAGATGTTTTTTTTATTATAGTAAATTAATTTGACTAAAATAACTGCTGTTATTCTTTGAGATGGGAATATGTATGAAAAAAAAATTCCTTTTTAAATCACGGTTTGCCCAGTTACCAGGATGCGCGGCCACGTCGGCGACACTCGGATGTAAACAACAGCATTGATTGCACAGTTAATGTACTACTGAATACGTTGTTCTGCTAATTTCTGCAATCTAAGCCGCTAAAAAACGTGTGGAAGCTGTTAAATCATATAGAGAAGGACTTAGTAAGCAGGAAAGGGTGCAATATTTTGAAATACTAAAATTAATAGGTGGTAAAGATACATACAAGCAGTATTAATTAATATATTCGCCTAATATTTCACCTGCCTGACTGGAAATGAGAAGCACAAACACAAATGTTGTCAAAATTCTTGCCCTGGAAATCCTAGTTCAGTCTGGCCAAACTCAAACGCCTTTTGTTCCTGTTATAACTTTTGGTAGTCTATACTAACATTATTCCAAATGTTTTTCCTGGTCTGACTAGTACAGCCCAAAACATGACAATAATCGACCATTTTCAGCAGCAATAATCAGCTAAACGCACGAGTTCCGTTCGGTTCAGTGCCGCCAATATTGCCAACTGATGATGCGTCACGAAAACACTCTTTTTACTATATTGGAGGCATAAAAAATACAAATATAAATATAAAATCACCACAAAAGGTTTATTCAAGAAGGTGATACAATTAAAACACACAAACACAGATTGTATTTTCAACAGTTCCAAAAAAAATCCATGTAATTTGACATCAAATATATTACTTACACATGATGCTGTTGTAGCTGTACAATTCGTATCTTTGTCAACATGGTGGAACAATATGATTGCATACACAGACAGTATATTCAATGAATTAAAATCTGTGATTATTACTATTAATGAACTACTACATCAAAACATACCTTTATTTATTTAGTGTGATACTGGCACCAAAATAATCAGAACAATACTACCAGAAAATCTCATTTAAATAGTCAAGAGCTGTTTCAAATGCACAGTATATATCACAGCACTCTTTGGACATGATTTGAGGCAACAATTCAAATGAATTACAGATCAACTTTATACTATATTTTAATCTTTATATGGAAATGGATATTGATGAATCATTGTTGAGCATATTAATATCGTAAAAACAAATACTGAGACTTTGTTCCCAAATTTGTTAATGTAACAAACAGCTTATGTTTTTCTCACAAGCACTTAAATTTCTCAGAAACATGCAGTCAGTTGGAAAGTCAGAATATTCTGCAGTTATTCTGAATAAAATTTACATGATAGAAAAATACCTGCCTGAACACCGTGTTGATTTAGCACTTGAATCAACAACCGGTGTCTGATTTTAAACGTCAGGCCAAAAAGGTCGATATTTCTATCTAAATTCTTAAAGAACATTAAAAAAAGAAGATAAAGTCACTCTATCATTAAAGGGAAATGAAAGACAGTTTTTTGACACTGTGAGTGTTTTCTCTGATTTGTATGTACACACACGCACACAAACACAACTTTTGTCATCCCATCCCTCAAAATAACAGAGAGATTACCTTTTAGATTTGACAAAATGAGAGCACAATTGGAGGAGCAGCAAAATAACATACCTGCGGATCCCATATCTGTAAATATATGTATATTAAATATACATATAAGAGCCATAGTAATGTAACATCCATCCCAAACACCATAAGTGCAAACACAATCTTTCAGGTTTATCTCATGCCATGTAAACTGATTATGGCTCTTTTAAAACATGGAGTGAGAAACCATTTACTATATATACAATCAGTAGAAATCTTACAGCCACTAAATAACCGGTTAACGTAACAGACCAGAACCTGATTAGGGGTCTATCTGAAGGCAGGGTTGACCTGTTGTAATGGCAATCCCAGGCTCGGAGAGACATTGGTGTAGTGAATAGAGAGAAGGCGGTGTGGCTGTAGGTCAGAGGTGAGGGGGGGACAGTCTGTAGGGCATCCTCGGCAGTGCGGTGCACATTGACATTCTAGGACAAGAACAGAAAATAAACTATTATGTTGTTTTTTTGAAAAAACACCTGTTATCTTGAAACATAAACCATGTACTGGTACTGGTAAATGTTTTAAATAATATACACTACCAGTCAAAAGTTTTTGAACAGTAAGATTTATAATGTTTTTTTTTAAAAAGTCTCTTCTGCTCACCAAGCCTGCATTAATTTTGATCCAAAGTACAGAAAAAACAGAAATATTTTTACTATTTACAATAACTGCTTTCTATTGAATATATTTAAAAATGTAATTTATTCCTGCGATTTCAAAACTGAAATTTTAGCATCATTACTCCAGTCACATGATCCTTCAGAGATCATTCTAATATTCTGAATTGCTGCTCAAAAATATTTATTATTATTATGATGAAAACAACTAAGTAGATTTTTTTCAGATTTCTTTGATGAATAAAAAGTTCAGAAGAACAGCATTTATCTGAAATAGAAATCTTTTGTAATATTATATATGTCTTTATCATAATTTTTGATCAATTTAAACCATCCTTGCTAAATAAAAGTATTAATTTCTATATATATTTTCTATAAAACCTTATATTGACTCCAAGTCTTTCAATGTTATAGTGTATAATTTTACAAAAGCCTTTTATTTTAGATAAATGTTGATCTTTGGATCTTTCTATTCATCAGTGAATCCTAAAAATGTACTCAACTGTTTTCAATATCGATAATAATAAATGTTTTTGGAACAGTAAATCAGCATATTAGAATGATTTCTGAAAGTGACACTAAAGACTGGAGTAATGATGCTGAAAATTCAGCTTTGAATTCACAGGAATAAATTATATTTTAAAAAATATTAAAATAGAAAGCAGTTATTTTAAATAGTAAAAATATTTCAAAATTTTACCGCTTTTGTTGTTCTTTGGATCAAATAAATACAGGCTTGGTGAGCAGAAGTTACATCTTTAAAAAAAACAATAAAAATCTTACTGTTCAAAAACTTTTGCCCAGTAGTGTATATATACATGTGTGCGTGTGTGTGAAACAATAAATCAGCATGGAGGTCAAAGGTCATGGGAGCAAAGGTGAGGTGATATAAATTATATAAAAAAAATCTGATATGATTAGCTTAATATCTACATCCTGACACTGCACTTTAATTTCAGGCCAAAGTCCATTAAAGTAAATCACATTACTGCCCTTTATCACTGTAATATGGCAAACACCTTGATTGTCTCTCATATTAATATTACATAATTTATGGTTAGCAAATTTTGCAGTGTGGTGCAGTTGTTTTATAAGCTGTTCTGTTTTTGTTATTAGCGACAGACAGATTCATGGGTGAATGTAAAGGGAGACAGGATTTCACTATTCAAATACGTTTTATTAGCATTGCAAATATTCATTACAGTAGAGATTTTTCCTCCTTCTCAGTTACCAGAAGAAGTTGGCTTCACATCATAACATTCCTTAGTGTTTAAAAAAACGAAAATTTTAAAAATTAGTATGTAAAAAAAAAGTAACAAAACAACAACAACAAAAAAAAAAACGTAAAATTTATTTCTAAATTAACCCTTCTTATATACATGTTACACATTCCTAAATTACGGATGAATAATTACTTTTAAGATTATAAAGTCAAACTAACCAGCCAAAACCAAACTTAATTTACATATGCACCATAAATAAATATCACATGGTACTGGAGTGACTGGTGTTTTCATAGCAGCCATTAACATTCATGTGCAGCAAGAGCTGAAAAACATCAGTGTGCTTTTATAATAAAGTGCAATTTAGTGAGTTAACACAGGAACACATAATAAATCAGTTAATTAAAAAAACAAGTCATTCCATACATAATCATCTCTTCCGAGCTGTCATTCAAAAGGCATTTACTAAGCTGTAAAAATTGCCCCTGATTTCAAGAAATGAAATGCATTTAGGAATGTATGAATGTCTGCATTCCTAATAAAGGGGAATATGAATGGGATAATGGGGTGTGAGAAAGAGAGGGACGAGGAACTGTCAGTGATGATCTGGCACTGTTAACAAAGCCTCTTCCGGCATCCGTGACACATCTACGTTCTGTTTGAAGCAAACACAGGGAATGACGTCACATATTAATAGAGGAGGTAAGCGGGTGACGGCGACTCATATCATAGACAGGACCAGTACTGGATAGATCACCTATTAATTGTAGTCGGTTACTTATTTTAAATTACCTTACCTAAAATGTAATCAGTAATATGGGTGTGGCTTCCGCTCTCATCCGCATCCAGCTATTTTTAGCTGTACAAAACAGCTCGTTTTTCTTGATATTGCAAATTGGTGTGTCTTACCATATTATTTTAATGTGAGCACACTGGTTTATAGTGCAAACAGTTTTACCGTTTACTGCACGCTGTTATTGATTTCGTTATTTGCCTATAGCGGCTAACGAACTGGAATTCTTACCCATAGACTTACTTCCGCGTTGAAGAAAAATATGGATTACATATTTTTTTGTAATATAATCTGACTACTCTTAGATTACTTTTGATCTAACTCATGACATTGATTTAAATAGGAAAATCTTGTAATATAGTGATATAAAAATACAAAAAGAAAAACATATATGCCATTTTTTGTTACCAACAAGATGAAATGCATTAAACATTACGTTATGTCTGGTAATGCTTATAATTTAATTGTAAAAATGTTTTATAACTTTTTTAAACGTATAAAAGCAGTAGGCTTTTTCTAGAATTAAGCATTTTATAGAAAATATTAATTAGGGAAAATTTTAAAAAAAAAAAAGAGAGAGAGAGTTCAAGTTTCAGTTACGTTCAAGGTTATTATATATCATATTATATTATATACTGTATTACTGGAAATAACAAAAACTATATATACACTGTCATTCAAAAGTTTAGTAAGATTTTACATGTTTTAAAAGAAGTCTCTTATGCTCATCAAAGTTCTATTTATTTGATCTAAAATACGGAAAAAAAACAGTAATATTATTGCAATTTAAAACAACAGTTTTTAATTTTAATGTACTTTAAAATATAATTTATTTCTGTGATGGCAAAGCTGAATTTTCATCAGACCAATCTTCAGTCTCGCACGATCCTTCAGAAATCATTCTAACATGTTGATTTATTATCAATGTTGGCAACAGTTGTGCTGCTTAAAAAAATAATTGGAACCTGTGATACTTTTTCAGAATTCCTCGATGAATAAAAAGTAAAAAGAACAACATTTTTTTAAAAATATAAAGCCTTACTATCACTTCTTATCAATTGAACACATCCTTGCTGAATGAAAATATTAATTTCTTTCAAACAAGGTAAGAAAGGAAAAAAAATTACTTTAAACTTTAAACAGTATAGTTTTTTTTTTTTTTTTGTATTTTGTTACAAAATATTTATATTTTAAATAAATGCTGTTCTTTTTAACATTTTATTGATCAAAAAAAAATTCTGAAAAAAGTATTAATTTTAAATTAAGCAGCAAAACTGTTTACAACATTAATTATAAATCAGCATATTAGAATGGTTTAAAAATGGAGTAAAAGATGCTGAAAATTCAGCTTTGCATCACAGGAATAAATTATATTTTAAAGTACATTAAAATAGAAAACCACTAGTTTAAATTACAATAATATTTCACAATTGTAAATTTTTTTCTGTATTTTTAATCAAATAAACGCAGCCTCGATGAGCAGAAAAGACTTCTTTAAAAAATAAAAAATAAATAAAAATCTTACTGATCCCAAACTTACATTTTTTTATTATTAAATACAACAAAAACACAAGAAAATTACTAAATTCTAATTATTAATAACATTAATAGTATCTCAGTGATACTAAAATAACACTACCTAGCACTGGACTGGACAAAAAAAAGAAAAAGCAGCAGTATAGTGAAAAGATGTGAACCCCCCCAAAAAATGTGAATTGTAAACTTGCATGCTGCAGTGCTTAATGTCAAATGTTTAAATTCATTAGTGAACCCGACACCACATCTTTAATGTGACGGCTGAGGCTCAGGAGACCACAAAGCTTAATCACTCTATTATACAGAAGAGCTCTCAAGCATAACTACCGACTGACTGCACACTTTCCCTTAAGCGATAACAGGCGGGGAGGCTTTTTAACCACCGAATTGACTGCCATGCTTAATGGATGTGAGTTTGTGAGTCT
This sequence comes from Labeo rohita, assembly GCF_022985175.1. Lineage (NCBI taxonomy): Eukaryota > Metazoa > Chordata > Actinopteri > Cypriniformes > Cyprinidae > Labeo > Labeo rohita. The sequence continues at coordinate 19,212,037 of NC_066879.1, read as the reverse complement.
TACCGTTGGTCTGTCTCTGTGTGTATTCACAGCATCCACATTCAAACAGATCGACTCCACCTTACAACCTGAAGACGCAGAATGATTCACAATCAAGACCTGAATAGCGTTATTTAACGACTAATGTCCAGATTACTTAAGAAAGGGTTCCTGTCTTACCATAGGCCACTGGCGTTAACTTCAATACTGTGTGAAGAGGGCATTTCAGGTAAGGCAGTTCCTCTGTTGGAAAAAAACACACCAAACAAGTAGACTTTAGATGACTTAGAGTGCATTTTAAATGCATTAATCATTAGTGCAACTCTGTGCATGTAAACTGTAAAAGGGAAGATCTTCATGGGTGGTGCCGATGTGGTCATTACCTGCAGACTTGTCCAGAAAGTAGGCCAGCAAACATCTCATGACAGCTTGATGACAGATGACCAGAACGTTTTCCTGCCGCTCTAACTCCATGATCACAGGTTCCAGCCGCTGAACCAAGTCTTCATAAGACTGTGAAGAGAGAGCTGGATTATACATGGTGTTTACGGTGTAATATTCACATGAACATGAACGTCAAGCAATATTACACTGAATATTTGTACATTTAAATGTTCATTTGTGAAGTGAACTGCAGAGAGGCTAAAAGGTGATTAAAACTGTGACATATATACACATATATAAACATATATACAATATATAATTATAAATTAGAAGGAAATAATTGAATAAAATATATTATAATACATTAAATGGAAAAACATAAAAGTGAAATAGAAAAGCTAAATAGAAATAAACTAATAAAGATGACAAAAACACATCACAAATTTTAAATTACAAAAACAAAATAAAATATAAAAGTGAACGCTAATTTAAAATATTGTAAACACTATGATCAAATAAAAATGGTAAAACTTAAAAGTAAAATAAAAAGCTAAATAGAAACGTTAAAAAAATAATAAAAGGTGACAAAAGCACGTCACAAATTTTAAATTAAGATGAAAACAAAATTAAAAAGTGAACGCTAATTTACAATATTATATACCCTATAATAAAATAAATATATTCAATGAAAAAACTTAACAGTGAAATAAAAAAGCTAAATAGAAATGTTAAAAAACTATTAAAGATGACAAAAGCACATCACACATTTTAAATTAAGATGAAAACAAAAAAAAAATCTAAAAGTGAAATAAAAAATAAAATAGACAAAACAGAATATAAAAGTGAACACTAATTTAAAATATTATAAACATTATAATGAAATACATATATAAATGCAAAAACCTAAAAATGAAATAAAAAAGCTAAATAGAAATATTAAAAAAACTAATAAAGATGACAAAAGCACATCACAAATTTTAAATTAAGATGAAAACAAAAAAATAAAAAAGTGAACGCTAATTTAAAATATTATAAACACTATAATAAATATATAAATGGAAAAACTTGAAAGTGCAATAAAAAAGCTAAACAGAAATATTAAAAAAATAATAAAAATGACAAAAGCACAACACAAATTTTAAATTAAAATGAAAACAAAATAAAAAAAGTGAATGCTAATTTAAAATATTATAAACACTATAATAAATATTTTAAAAGGAAAATGTAAAAGTGAAATTAAAAAAAGCTAACTAGAATTTTTTTCTAAAAAACTAATAAACAAAAGGACATCATAAATTTTAAATTAAGATAAAAACAAAAAAGTGAACACTAATTTAAAATGTTTAAATTTCATTTACTTTTTAAGGATGTATGTTAACTACAATTACAGAATCTGGAACAGTTCTTAAATTCCAAAAATCGATCTGTCTATTATTTTATTTTATGTATCTCTATATTATTTTATTTTCAATGGATGTGAGACGATTTTCACAACATTCACCATTATATTTGTGAAAAAAGCTAATTATATTTAATGGTTTCAGGCCTACTATAAAACAGAAATGTTTTGATAATGCACAGATGGAATTTTCCCAATAGTTCAAATCATGTTTACACAAACCTTTCTCATACCTAAAACTGACCAGCAGCTTAAATGAACTGACACTGAATTAAAATTGATACAAGAACGATGCACAGTCCTGAAGCACACACCCTTATGTACAGTCCTAAAATAAATGCATGCACTGCAAACACAAGGACCTTGCACCCACTCTTTATCTAATACAGTGAGAACAGCATGGTGCTTTAATGCACTCAGAGTAAATAGGCTTGAGATACTGATCTAAATGAGAACTGCTTGCTCTGATAGATGAGCGGGGCAAATGGAAGTGTGTATCTGCGGGCTGAGGGTAATGGCGTGTGATGTGCTCGGTCAGAGTAATAACAGCTCACAAAAACACATGAAATAACGTCAATGAGACCTTTTGGAACAGCATCAATGCAGGCTAAAAAAAAAACAGACTTGTTTACTCCATTTGGCCAGTGAGAAATTCTGAAAAGAGCCTAGCAACTAGTAACATTAATTTGATGGTTGTTTAATGTCCTAAAGTGTGAGCAAAAGCTCTTTGTTGCCAAAAGGGACATAAGAGAGTAATATAAACACTAACTGATAAAATATCAAAGCTGAAAAACATCTCACTATCACGTATAAGGTCATTAACCCTTATCAATTAAAACGAAATGCACATTTCAAAAAAAAAAATCATTAAGTGAAAGTAAACAGATCTGATGTAAACCGACCTCTCCTTTGGGATAGCGATAACGATATTTGTCCTGGTCGCGTAATGCAAACTCCAGTGGATATCGCTGCTGGATCTCTTCATACATGAGTTCCTCACAAACGCCCTAAACACACACAGATTGTCAGTTAACACAATATTCACAAAATAAATACAAAGCTTGTTTAACGTTCACTAATAAAGAGACTTACGGCATCAATCTCATTGAGAGCTTTCCACTGTTCGTATGGCACACCAACAGCTTCTGCCGTCTGTATGGTCCTCTTCATCTGACTCGTCCACACCTTCAAATCACGAATATTCTGCGACTGGATAAACTGGCCCAAACCATTAGCAAACTGGAAAGGAAAGTGAAAAAGCAGAAGTTTAAACTACTAATTAGTACAAAAGCATATATGGTCATTTTATGGTCAATAACTAATAAAAACTAAATGTAAAATCAACCATTTTAACTGCATTTGCCAATGTTGTGTTTAGAATTCACACTGTTTGTTTCTGGACCCAGCGCATTTGAATATTAAATTATTATAACATCTAATATTTATTATTATCATTATATCCATTTTTCTACAATAACATTCAAAGGTTTGGGGCTAATAAGATTTTATTGTTTTTCTTATGCTCACCAATGCTGCATATATTTAATAAAAACTCAGTAAAAACAATAAGATTATAAAATATTATTTCATACACTACCGGTCAAAAGTTTTTGAATAGTAAGATTTTTAATGTTTTTTAAAGAAGTCCCTTCTGCTCACCAAGCCTGCGTTTATTTCAAGTACAGCAAACAGTAAAATTTTGAAATATTTTTGCTATTTAAAATAACTGCTTTTCTATTTGAATATATTTTAAAATGTAATTTATTTCTGTGATTTCAAAGCAGAATTTTTAGCATCATTACTCCAGTCACGTGATTCTTCAGAAATCATTCTAATATTATGATTTGCTGCTCAAAAAACATTTATTATTATTATTATTATTATTATGTTGAAAACAGCTGAATAGAATTTTTTCAGGTTTCTTTGATGAATATAAAAGTTCAGAAGAACAGCATTTATCTGAAATAGAAATGTTTCATCACTTTTGATCAATTTAAAGCATCCTTACTAAGTAAAAGTATTAATCTCTAAATAAAAAAACATTATACTGACTCAAAGCTTTTGAATGATTTAGTATGTTTCAAAAGCTTTTTATTTCAGATAAATACTGATCTTCGGATCTTTCTATTCATCATAGAATCCTAAAAAAATTTACTTAACTGTTTTAAATATTTATAATAATAATAATAATAATGTTTATTGAACAGCAAATCAGCAGACTGGCAGTGTATTACAATAACTGTTGCAATATAATTTATAATTCTATTGGAATAAAATTTATTCCAGTGATGACAAAGCTGAATTTTTAGCATCATTACTCCAATCTTAAGTGTCACATGATCAAAAAAAATCATTCTAATATGCTGATTTGGTGCTCAAGAAACATTTATTAATATTATCAATGTTAAAAAGTGCTGCCTAATATTTTTGTGGAAACCATATGTTTCTTTGATAAGCAAAAAGTTCAAAAGAACAGCATTTATTTGAACTTTTCTAACATTCTAAATGTTTTGCCACTTTTTATCATTAGAATGAACCTGTGCTAAAAAAAATATATATATATATAAATATATATATATATATATATTTTTTTTTTTTTTTTTTTTAAGATAATAATTTTACTGACCCCAAACTTTTGAACAGTTCAATATATTAAACATAAGGATGTTACAACAAAACAAGAATTTATTAATATCCTGATTTCATCATTTTTACATGATATTTCAAGACCATCGAGATATTTTTGTAGGGGTGCGACGATAAATCAATTTCTGGATGGATTCTGCAATTTACATGAATGCATCACGATTCTCTCTTGAATTGACTTGAATTGATTCTTTTTTAACATCATATGGCACTGAGTGCTTTAGAAGCAGCCGTACTTTGCTTGCGTCCAGTTCCTTACATACACACCACTTAAAAAACTCAAAATAAACATTCATAAAGTTCGAAAAAGTTGAAGCACATTACAAGAGTGTTTACAGGGTACTGTACTGACAATAATCTTGCATCATAAAAGCATAAAAGCCGAAGTGCAAGCACATTTACCCACTTACATTACTCAGCCAAACGCACAACCACTCTTCTTCGTGAGCATTTAAGTGTAAATAAAGTCATTCAAGTGTAAAAACAAAGCTCAGAATCGATCAGAGAGAATCATGATGTATCAGGCAAATCAAACTGATTTATTGTCACTCCCTTACATATTTATGACCCTGGCCCACAAAACCAGTCTTAAATAGCACAAGTATATTTTTACCAATAGCCAAAAATACACTGTATGGGTCAAATTAGCGATTTTTCTTTTATGCCAAAAATCATTAGGATGTTAAGTACAGATAATGTTCCATGAAGATATTTTGTAAATTTTCTACCGCAAATATATCAAAATTTAATTTTTTGATTAGTAATACGTATTGGACAACTTGATTTTCTCAATATTTTTGTACTAATAATACTAGTATTGCACTCACAGGTTCCAGATTCTCAAATAGTGTATCTCAGCCAAATCTTGTCCTATCCTAACAAACCATACATCAATGGAAAGCTTATTTATTCAGAAAAAAAGTGATCCTTATGACTGGTTTTGTAGTCCAGGGTCACATTTGTGTTTGTTAGTTAGGCTAAAAATGATCAGTCAATGTAAATAGGTCTGTACAGCTTACATCCTTTCCCCTGGCCGAGAGCCCTGAGTCTCCACCGATGCGTCCTTTGATGTTAAGATCGCTCTCTCCATGCCGGCACAAGTAGATGGAGCGGGGTGTGATGTGGATATTCATGAGGTAGTAAACTATTCGGCTCTGTATGTGGTCCTGGACCCTGTTCACCAGGTACCGCCGCCCCACATCAATAATCTTAATAAATGAAAGGTCCCTGAACACATAAAGAAAACAAAAAAGGTGTGAAATTCATAAATTCATAAATTGGATCCAAAAGCACTGAAATGGCATTTACCTGTCCAACTCCTCATCCAGCGGTTCATAAGAGTTCTCATAACACTTTATCCTCTTCATAAAGTCTGCGACGGCTTCCTCCGTGTTACAGTGTGTGTAGTCTGGACTGCCCAGCTTCACTTGCTGAAAAGCAAAACCACAAATTTAGATAAAAAACCACAGATTTTGTAGATATTCCGCAGTTCTGAGACTTACCACAATGTTCTCGGCTATGACGTCTGGGTCTTCGCACACAGATTCCACAAAGAAAACCTGAAGAGAAAAGAGTTTTAAAAGAGCGAACGCTTGAGGAAAAACACCTTGAAGGAGAAGTCCACTTCCAGAACAAACATTTACCTATAATGTACACACCCCCTTGTCATCCAAGATGTTCATGTCCTCCTTTTTTCAATCATAAAGAAATTGTTTTTTGAGGAAAACATTTCAGAAATTATCTCCATATAGTGAACTTCTATGGTGCCCTGAGTTTGAACTTCCAAAATGCAGTTTAAATGCAGCTCTGAAGGGCTCTAACCAATCCTAGATGAGGAATAAGGGTCTTATCCAGCAAAACAATCTGTTATTTTCTAAAAAAAAATTACAATTTATATACTTTTTAACCTCGCTCGACTTCACTATGTCTGTGTGAACGTTTTTTTCTGGTTCAAGACAGTTAGGGTAGGTCGAAAAACTCCCATCTCATTTTCTCCTCCAACGTCAAAATCGTCCTACGTCACTGTTTTACCTTTTTTGTAAAGGGTGTTTGACCTTCTTTGCATGTTCACTTTGTAAAGTGATGAAGGATGATTTTGATGTTGAACGAGAAAATGTTCTTTCAGAGCTAGACAAGGCAAGCTTTGAAGTTAAAAATTATAGAAACTGTAATTTTTTTAGAAAACAACTGATTGTTTATTAGATAAAACCCCTATTTCTCACCTGGGAACATTTAGAGCCCTTTGATGCCGCATCTAAACTGCATTTGGAAGTTCAAACTCGCAGGCACCATTAAAGTCCACTATATTCTTTCTTACGACTAAAGAAAGAAAGACATGAACATCTTGGATGACAAGGAGGGGGTGAGTACATTATCTGTAAATTTTGTTGTGGAAGTGAACTAATCCTATAAATGAATAATCCCATATCCAGCACCTTGAAACCATTCTGCTCTGCAAATCTGAGAATCGTCTCTCTTCTTTCTCTAGTTGTGTTTGTGGCATCAAAAACCTGAAGATTGAAAAGCAAAACAGTTAAATGCATAATGAATAGGGCTGTCGAACGATTAATCGCGATTAATCGCATACAAAATAAAACTCTGAGTTTGCCTAATATATGTGTGAGTACTATGTGTAATTTTTATGTATATATAAATACACATTCACAAAAATTTATGTATATATTTAAGAGAAGTATGCTATGTACAAAATATTTTTATTTATATATATAATACAAATTTTATAAAAAAAAAATAAATAAATACATATACTTGTAAATATTTCACAAATGTATACATTAATGAGTATTTATATATACACTACCGTTCAAAAGTTTGGGGTCAGTAAGACTTGTAATAGTCTTTAAAGAAGTCTCTTATGCTCATCAAGGCTGCATTTATTTGATTTAAAATATAGAAAAAAAACAGTAATATTGCAAAATGTTTTTACAATATAAAATAATGTTTTTTTATTTTAACATACGTTAAAATAGAATTTATTCCTGTGATGAAAAGCTGAATTTTTATCAGCTGTTACTCCAGTCTTAAGTGTCACATGATCCTTCAGAAATCATTCTAATATGCGGATTTATTATTAGAATGATCAATGTTGGATAATATCAACAGTTGTGCTGCCAAATATTTTTTGGAACCTGTGATTTTTTTTCAGGATTCTTTCATGAATAACAAGTTTAAAAAGTACAGTGTTTATTCAAAATATAAATATTTTATAACAATGTAAATTATTTATTATTAACTTTTAATAAACTTTTAATTATTAACTTAATACATCCTTGGTGAATAAAAGTATTAATTTCTTAAAAAAAAAAAAAAAAAGAAACAATAAAAATGTACTGACCCCAAACTTTTGAACGGTAGTGTACATAATAATTACACACAGTACACACACATATATTAGCCAAACTCAAATGGTTATTCTGTATGCGATTAATTGCGATTAATCGTTATTAATCGTTTGACAGCTCTAATAATAAAACAAAGAAATGTTAAACTGCAACACTGTGCTTTAGCACAGTATTGTACCCATATGACATTTTCTGTCTATTCAATTTGTGTTCAGATCACGTTTTCCTTACCGCCACCTGGCCGCCTTCATCTGTTAGGAACTGCCGTACGTCGTTAAGAGCCGCCAATGCACACTGCCTAGAAGAGAATATAAGCAAAATAAGCATTTTTTAGTTTCATTTCATATTTTGAATGGTTGCCAGTCATAAAAATCCATGTCTCACTTCCTGATTTTAAGCCCCTCTTCATTGTCTGGCCGAAAGAACTCAAAGGATTTGTAGATCTTCACACATTCACGTCTGTACTGCCCAACGTTAAACTCTGCAGAGGTAGAATTTCAGGATGAGCAAAGACACTAATATTCAACACATCTGGATATCACTGCGAGTGCTGCATACCTTTTGTTGGAACATCAATCCAGTTGAGGTAGCGTGTCAGTTTCTTGGAGATGTAGGTCTTTCCTCTGGCTGGTAGACCAACGGTTACTATAAGTGTGGGGCAGTTGGTCATACATACTGAAAGACAAAAAACAACAGCTCATAAAAAACTTACCAGAGATGTTTAGCAATAATATTCTTCCCATATACTGCACGTGACCTGTCAATTATCACACCTTATGGTGTTAATAACATAAATATTTTAATCTGATGTGCAGTTTGGGTAACCTTTTTATTGCTTTAATAAAATCGGTGAGTTGTCATTGTAGAGCATAAGTCATTTCAGTATCTCTACATAAAATTGGATATTATCATATCAATGTCCACATCGTGCTGCAATTTAAAATGGGTGAAAATGATATGGTGTTCTTAATCTGTAGTAAAATGTACATGATGTATGATTTACTAATACACCAAAATTTAAATTAGTCTAGCTTTTAGAACTGAAGGACAAATCAAGAACAGAGAACAGATATTTAGTTATTTTAGATAATATTTTTAGATAATTGCATTTGCAATTCACAGTTTGTTTCTGGACCCAGGGCATTTGAATATTAAATTAATATAACATCTAATGTTTGTCATTATATCCATTTTTCTACACTAACATTCAAAGGTTTGGTGCTAATAAGTTTTTAATGTTTTTTTGGGAAATAAATTTTAGTCTAAAATTAGTCTAGCTTTTAGAACTAAAAGACGAATCAAGATAAATTTTATGAAAGCAATATTTAGCCATTTTTGATAATATTTTAGATTTTAAATTTAGGAAATATTTTAGAGCACAGATTATCTGATAACGCAGAGATGAAAAAAATATTTTTACATTTTTTTAATGTTTTTAATAAAGTCTCTTCTGCTCACCAAGCCTATACTTTGATTCAAAGTACAGCAAAAACAGTATTATTTTGAAATATTTTGCTATTTAAAATAGAAAGCAGTTATTTTACATTTATGTTAAAATGTAATTTATTCCTGTGATTTCAAAGTTGAATAGCATCATTACTCCTGTCACATGATTCCTCAGAAATCATTCTAATATTCTGATCAAATTTTTTAATAAAAATCACACTCCAAGCTTTTGAATGGTATAGTGTATAATTTTACAAAAGCTTTTTATTTCAGATAAATGCTATTATTTTAGATCTTTCTTTTCATCAAAGAATCCTGAAAAAATGAACTCAACTGTTTTAAATATTGATAATAATTGAAAATGTTTCTTGAACAGCAAACCAGCATATTAAAATGATTTCTGAAGGATCATGTGACACTGAATACTGGAGTAATGATGCTGAAAATTTTGCTTTGATCACAGGAATAAATTACATTTTAAAATATATTCAAACAGAAATCAATTACTTTAAATAGTAAAAATATTTCACAATTTTACCGTGTTTGCTGTATTTTGAATCAAATAAATGCAGGCTTGTTGAGCAGATGTATTTACTAAAATGTATTTACTAGTGTCTGTTGAGTATTACGTAAGAATTTACATTGTTTTTAATGAACAGTAATGTTATATACAAATATATACACCTCATTATCGTCCATATAATTTTCTTACGCATTATTTGACATGTTTAAATAAAAAATAGAATGCATTCAAACAAAAAGCTTCCAGAATTGTTCAAGTCCTGCTCTAAACATTCTTAAATGTATCACTACAGAAGTATTGCATCAGAAAGCGCTTTCACCCCGCATCTGACTCCAGAAGCATCAGTGTCCGGCTCTCATCCTTTCATCCACACTTACCCTTTCTTTGACTAATGTGTCTCTCAGGAAGGCCGTTTTTGCAGGATGGCACCCATATTTTCTTTAAAGGATTCTGAGTGAGCTCTCGGGTTAGACTATTGCCGCATAGCTCCGTGCTGTCCTCGGTTACATTCATTATATTCGTCGTCTCTACGCACTAGCGTCCATAACCATCAGTGCGCACTAAAGACAGCGCTGAAGAATGTCATGAGGCTGGTAGAGAACAACACTACCGTAACGGCAGGAAAAGACGCGCACGACTTAGACTTTACGGTAATTCCTGATGTCATTTAACAGTGTGATACGGTGATAAAATATATGAGACAAAATAATCCAAAAATAAGTGTTTTAGCCGCTTGGTCTACATATGAGTCTTAATTTTAATACTACTGTATTAACCTTAAACTTATGTTTTTTCTGTTATTCTGCCTATTCATAGACGGTGAACTATAAAAGTCACGTGCTGTCTGCTACTTTTCTCACCGCTATCACAGATGAACCAATCAGAGTCGTTCAAGGTAAGTATAAAGACGTGTCCCGAAACCTGAAGGTGGATATTTTAAGAATTACAGTATGATAAAAGGGATTCCATTTTCTTAAAGTGTAAGACAGAGGACATGTACACTACAAGTCAAAAGCTTTTGAACAGCAAGTCTCTTCTGCTCACCAAGCCTGCATTTATTTAATCCTAAGTACAGCAAAAACAGTGACATTTTGAAATATTTCTACTATTTAAAATAACTGTTTTCTACTTTAATATATGTCAAAATGTAATTTATTCCTGTGATTGCAAAGCTGAATTTTTAGCATAATTACTCCAGTCACATGATTCTTCAGAAATCATTCTAATATTTTGATTTGCTGCCCAAAAAATTCATTATTATTATTATTATGTTGAAAACAGCCAAGTAGATTTTTTCAAGTTTCTTTGATGAATAGAAAGTACAGCATTTATTTGAAATAGAAATCTTTTATAACACTATAAATGTATATTTCATCACTTATGATCATTTAAAGCATTTAAAGTGTTAATTTCTATTATTTCTTTCCAAAAAATAAATAAATAAATACATTAAATTGTACTGACTCCAAGCTTTTGAATAGTTACTATTTATCAAAGAATCCTGAAAAAAGTGCTGTTTTAAATATTGATCATAATAAACAAACCACAGCTAACCAGCATATTGGAATGATTTCTGAAGGAACATGTGACACTCACGACTGGAATAATGATGCTAAAAAAATTGCTAGGAATAAATATTAATAAACACAGGAATAAAATGCATTTTAAAATATATTCAAATAGAACAGTTATTTTAAATTGTAAAAATATTTCACAACATCACTGCTTTTGCTATACTTCGGATCAAATAAATGAAGGCTTGGTGAGCAGATGAGACGTCTTTAAAAAAACATTAAAAATCTTACTGTTCAAAAGCTTTTGACTGGTAGTGTACAAGACTGTGTACAACTGGATTTACAGCAGTTTTGATCGTGTTGATTCATTTAGATCAGTGGTGGTGAACTCCGGTCCTGGAGAGCCGCAGCCCTGCAGAGTTCAGCTCCAACCCTAATTAAAACTCACGTGCCTGTTGCTTTCTAGTAACCCTTCAGAACTTGATTAGCTTGTTCAGGTGTGTTTGATTAGGGTTGAAGCAAAACTATGCAGGGCTGCGGCTCTCCAGGACCGACGTTCGCCACCCCTGATTTAGATCATTTAGAGCTCCTAATGTATAACACAGAAGGTTTTACAGGGTAAACATAACTCTCTTGTTCTGAAAAAGTGCTTGTCCGAGCGCCCCCGTGTGGTAATAGACATTTATATTACTCTTTTTTCCACTGTTTGAATGTTTAATAATAAATGTTAAATAATAAAATGTTAAATCAATTTAACATATATGTTTGACAGTTAAATCACTAAATTAAATGTAAACCGTTCAAACAACTACTAGTTCTGGCTACACAGATCATGGACATTTTCAGTGGCCTTAGCAGGGTGCTGACAACAAGTTATAACTTGGATAGTCCAGTTTTACCAAGGTGGTACTGTGAATCACTGCTCTATCTTGTTAAACCTGTTTAAACAATAGCATTTTGATGTACACAGCATGCTTGGAATAAAAACAGCTACATAAGATGCAAAAAATGCAAATTAGGTCAAAGTTCACATACAAAATTAGCAGCGTAACAGATCACACACACGTCCCAAACATAAAAATCAAAACACTACACTTCCAGAAAACAATGTTAGTGCAGCCAGTTACAAAAACACACATTTTAAGGTTTAGAAAATGGCTAGAATTTTTTATTTCTTATATTTTGGAAGTGAAAGTAATGCTAAGGACATGATGCTATGCACACATCCACCACTAGATGACAAGAAAGAGATCATTTCATGGCTACGGACCCTATGGATTGTGGGTAGGGGATTGGACTTGAGCTGTCTGCAGAGCTTGATAATAACAGTGATTTGTGAGAAATGGCATATAGTTATATCACTGTGCAGTCTGCACTGATGTAGAGTTAAAGGATAGTTTTTTTTTTTATTTTTACAGCAAACACATCAAGCTTAAAAATTAAGGCACAATTGCACATTTGCAAAATGCATTCTACATAAAACACACATTCATATTGATTTCCTAAACATTTCTGAAAAAGCACTGAGACAACTGAGATTGAGCCGTTTTACATGAGGAACTAGTAAACCACAAAACCTCAACAAGCATACATTCACTTCCAATTCGCTTCCAGTTAGTAATGTAAAACTTATTAATCAGCATTCATTATTTCCAGGGAAAACTAGGTCTGGTGTGGCTAACGAAAAAAGTGGAAAAGTGGGTGGAGTATGTTGATATCATTGTACAAACAACTAGTCATAACCATATCTCACAAATACTGCTTATCTTTTCTCATACTGGCATACAGCATTTGATAAACCGTCATTGCTCGAAATCTCTGATGTATACATATATAATGGTTTTAGTTTTGTCATTCTCATCACAATGGACTGAGCTATGCTAATCTACAACCATTTAATTTACCACCCGGATTGTTAGCAATTACTCCACACCAACCTTCTTATTTTCTAGTCATTGAAACAAATCTGGAAGAAATGCAACAGCAGCTGTGCTTGGTATAATGCATCTCATGCTGTTAACCTTAATAATAAAATCCCTCTGATTTTTGTCTTCTCTCTAGGTCATAGTATTCTATTTTTACAACCTGACAAGCTGCAGTTTAGCTCTAGGTCAGTAATCCAACAAACTATGATGGCTACAGCTATGATTTGACCTCACACACTCCTGGACAGCATGTACGAAAACGAAGAAATCGACCACATTAAACCCCAGTGCATTTCAATGCATGCAGCACATGACCCAAACACAGTGTGCTTGTCTTCATTCATTCAGTGCATTACACAGAACACAGCGTTAGTTTATTTTTAGACCACATGCATGGTTTACAGCAGTGTATAAGCGTGGGTTAAACGAGTATACCATTAACAGGCCATGTATATAACGTTACTGCTCAAATAAACGGCTCGTGGACTCTTGAGTCCACGCACACGCGCCTACGTGACAGAGTCTTGTTTACTTCTTCCTTCTAGCACACACAATACCAGCTGCTTCCGCTAGAGAACAGCCATAACGTCATGTTCCTTACCCCTCTTATCCAGATTCTGCGTGTTTTTGGACCTGCTGGCGCCCCTCATTGTCCGCGTTTTCTGTGTTAGTGCTTTATTTTGATGCTCGAGCCTTGAGGTATAAAGGAGAAGTATGTGAAAACACGAGCGCACACGCCCACTGATTGACAGCTGGCGCGGCCAATCGCTGCGAGGCGGCTGCGAGGGGACACGCCCACCTATCATTGGAAAGAATCGGGGGAAAGTTTGTGTTGATACTGTTCCGCAGCGTTATGCAATGCGCAAATGTGTTACAGGAAAGTGTCAGTGTAATCAATGTCTTGAGGCTTTGTTTGCAGTTTTTAAAGAAAAATGATGGGATTTTGGAACACGCCCAAAAGCGGAGAGAATATTTTTTTTTTTTTCTTGTAAAAAAATAATTGTTTTTTATTTATTTATTTTTAACAGTGGGAATTCTAAATGGAACTTTATAGATAGATAGATAATATAGATATAATATTTATATGCAGATATAATATATATGTTATATAGAATTTTCTCATGTGACAGAATGAATTTTTTTATTCATGTAAAAAATGTATGAAAGTACAAAATCTGATGTTTTGGGGAGAAAGTGTTATATATTAATTCATACTTAATTATGCTATATATGTCATTTATTTGATTAAATATACATAATTTTTTGGTGAAACTGAAAATATACGTGTATGAAAGTACAAAATAGGATGTTTTGGGGAGAAAGTATTATATATTAATATATACTAAATTATAGTACATATATAAAAGTATTGTACATATTTTTGGTGAAACTGAAAATATGAAGTACAAAATAGGAATTTTTGGGGAGAAAGTATTATATATTAATTTATACTAAATTATACTATATATGTAGAAGTATACGTTATGTTTTGGTGAAACTGAAAATATAACGTACAAAATAGGATGTTTTGAGGAGAAAGTATTATATATTAATTTATACTGAATTATATTATTTATGTCATTTATTTTATTAAGTATTACACATTTTTTGGTAAAATTAAAAACATAAAATATGAAATAGGATGTTTTGAGGAGAAAGTATTCTATATTTATTTATACTAAATTATACTACATGTCATTTATTTTATTAAATATTGTACATTATGTTTTGGTGAAACTGAAAATATAAAGTACAAAATAGGATGTTTTGAGGGGAAAGTATTATATATTAATTTATACTGAATTATATTATTCATGTCATTTATTTTATTAAATATTGTACATTATGTTTTGGTGAAACTGAAAATATAAAGTACAAAATAGGATGTTTTAAGGAGAAAGTATTATATATTAATTTATACTAAATTATATTATTTATGTCCTTTATTTTATTAGGTATTATATATTTATATTTTCAATTTCACCAAAAAGTATGAAATAGGATGATTGGGGAAGAAAGTATTATATATTCATTTATACAAAATATTACACATTATATTTTGGTGAAACTAAAAATACACATACATATTTAAAAAAAAAACTACACAAAATTGTTTTTAGGGAAAATATAATCTTGAATTACGATATGTTTTGGAGCAAAACTATATGTTAAATTACTATATAGAATTTATTGAAAAAAAAAATTATATATAATAATAACATTATATATGTATATTGCAATATAGTATGTTTTGGAGCAAATCTATATCTTAAAATACTATAAAATGTATTGAGAAAATAATAATACTTATACGATATATATATAATAGGATATAGGATGTATAATCTAATATGAAAGTAAAATGTCAGATTTTGTTATATTTATTTATTTAACCTTTATATGAAAGTACTATTGCTGTAGCTATAGGTATTTTCATTATGAAAATAAAATTCACTGCTTTAAAAAGGAATTACAGCATTAAAGGTGGAGAATCATTCAAAATCTAATTTAATAAGGCCTACATGGCAGACTAATACAGGAGAGGTGTTTTAATTACACGTTGTCTCTCAGGACGTCTCGGCTACATTAGGAACATCTTGACCTGCTGGATGCTGCAGTGCTTCCGCATTCAAAAACATATTTAGCATGGACAGTGGAGCATGTCGGTCACGTAGCCACACGCTCCGTAGTAAAGTGTCGGTAAAGACAGACAGAACTGTGGACACAGGCCAAGTCAGGACACAGGTCACATGGGTCTGAAAATAACTAGTCATATGGCAAATGTTAATAAACAAAGCTGATTTGAGCTTAACTTGCCATCAATGTTTTTATTGCTTGTTAAGTCCAGTGTTTTCTGGTATCTGTAAAAAGTCAGAAGTGTGACGACAGTCACGGTTACGCTCAGACTGGAACAGAGCAGGGCATGAAATTGTGATGAGGGCATGAAATTAAGAAGGGTCTTGAAAAACAGGATGTAAATGTGATCTGGTGCACGTAAACACACACGTCACCGTAAGCTTGTGATCTCACTATCAGACAGCACTATTTTTACAATTACAATAACAAAAGCACAAACTGTCAAAGAAGCTGGGCTGTCTCATGAAATATTTACAGTGGCACAGTGGAAAAAAGTATTAACAGATGAAATGTAAAATGTTGGAGAAGGCTGAAAATAAATACACAACTTGTGACAACAAATTCTGACCTTTACGTGGAACATTCTGTATAAAGGCCATAGTGATTAGTGACCCTGCTTCACAAGTCGTACCCCTATTCCTGGCTCTCACGGCATGGACGTGCTCTCGAGCAAAACACCCTCACAGCCTTGTTGTGAACAAATACAGCTCATACCATTACATATACGAAATGAAATGCAGTCATAAAACTGTCCGATGTATACATACTAGGGATGCACGATATTATCGGACTGATATCGGAATCGGCCGATAATGACTTCAAATGTAAATATCGGCATCGGCCCGATATGAAAAATTATGCCGATATGTTTTGCCGATAAGATGAATATGTTAACTCACATGTGCTAAGGGTGTGCTAGGGATTAGATCACGTCAGCAGTGTGGCTCATTCTTGAAGCAAAGTTTTGACTGAATGAGGAGTAGATTCACTGTTTTGTATGGCTGCATTTAAACTGAGAATACACATACAGAATGATGCATAGCAATAGCACGTGCAGTGGCAGCAGCGGCTATAGGAGAAAGCGCGCCGTTGTTCCATTTGGGATAATTTACTGTTGCCTGTTTCATATCCAGTCACTAGATCGCTAAATGCACATTTTAAATGGTTTTATGGTGCTCTTTGTTGTATTTTGAAACCCAATGGCTGTGTTTGCACATGACATGATCTGCATTTAAAATAAAAAGTAATTACGGCGCGCGGTCAGTGAATTCTCTTTCTTCGGCGGCGCAACGGCAAAACACACTGTTGCTCATATGAAACATTTTTCGTGAATATGACACAAGTGAGGTACAAAGCATTCTTTATAAGTTAAATAATTGGTTAGCAGGCAAATGTTAGTAGCGACCATACTTTTGGATTCATGCAGTTCGAGCCAATACATTTAAAGCCATAAGCGGCTGTGTGTCCTGTTTTCCCGGTTGGTCACGAATTGCCACAAACTTAATAATATTTATAGTTTCTTTTCACAAATCATCACCGTCTCACCCTTTAATTTCGCAGGTTTGTTTTCTTGTCATTTACTTTTAATCCATGTTGTCGGATCATTTATGCGGGTAAACTGCGTGTGGGAAATAAAAGATTTCGTGGCAATAAATTAAGAATTCGTTAATACGACTTTTTAATTCGTTCCCCTATTTTACAAATTAATAAATTAATAAAACGTAGGAACGAATTAACAAGTTGTAGGAAATAATTATGTTCGTGTCCCGCAGCCCTGTCAGAGCGCAGTGCACCGTATAAAATAATTAGAAATTATAATTAAACATGACTTAGTGACTACATTTCTATTACTTTCTTTCCATGTTGAATGCCTTTGTATTGCAGGGCTCTAGAATGATCAAAACTGTCACTTTTTTTTTTTTTTTTTTTTTAAATGTGCAAGTTAAAATTTGACGTGGTCGCACTGCTCCATACAGCGGGTTACAGAGTTACAAAGCCGTGGCATATTCAGGATTTCACTGATCACGCAAAGAGTAGTTTTCGTTGTGAGCGCTTCGGGTGTAGAGCCTGGTTTGTATTTGTAGTGTCAGCACGAGCCAGGTGGTGACAAAAAGGACGCGACTATTCTGGAAACGATGGCGGACGGAGGATTTGGTTTTCGAGTAGGGTAAAAGACCGCTTGTTAAACCAGAGAAGGTAAACATGTTGGTATTCTTGTGCAAAAAAAGTGTACTGTTTTGCCAGTTGGTCACGAAGTGCCACATAACTTAATATTTTTATTTTCCCAAATCCTCACCGTCTCACCCTTTAATTTCTTAGGTTTATTTTCTTGTCATTCACTTTTAATCCATGTTTTCGTATCTCTTACTGTGATAAATTGCGGGTGGGAAATAAAATATTTCGTGGGAATAAATTAACAATTCATTAATACTACATATTAATTGTTCCCTCATTTTACAAATTAATAAATTAATAAATCATAGGCACGAATTAAGAAATTGTAGCAATGAATTATGTCCTGTTCATGTCCCGCAAAGCACCCTCACAGTCACCCAGTTTAGTTCTACTTTTCTGTTTTCGTTTTGAAATGTTGTATTCAGATTGCGAATTCGAAAGTGAAAGCATCCGAAGTTCGGCTTATAACATAGCAAAAGTGAACTTAATTTACAAAATTCAGATCATAAATAATGCTAGTCTACTGATGAAAGAGAAGGGATTGAATGTAAACCACTCATTACTATTTATTTAATCCTAACGAATAAGTTATTGTTAAAAACTAACTTTCCAAATAAAATGATATATATCGGTATCGGTATCGGTATCGGCCAAAATGAGATGAAAAAATATCGGCATATCGGATATCGGCAAAAATCCAATATCGTGCATCTCTAATACATACAGTACATCAGTCTGAATATCACATTGTTAATGGGTGTTTTAATCAAAACAAAGATATAGAGGAGTTTTTTGTGTAAACGGAACTGTTTAATAACCGTTTCTCACAGCGAATGTCATGGCGGACACTCAAATCCACTATGATCCCTGGTGAAAAAACCAGCATATGCTGGTTAGGTAGGTTTTGATGCTGGTTTAAGCTGGCCCTTTGCTGGTTTTTGCTGGTTTTTGCTGGTCATGTTGCTGTTCAAGGACCAGCTTAAATCAGCATCAAAACCTACCTAACCAGCATCCCAGCATCAAAACATACACTACCATTCAAAAGTTTGGGGTCAGTAAGACTTGTAATAGTCTTTAAAGAAGTCTCTTATGCTCATCAAGGCTGCATTTATTTGATTAAAAATATAGAAAAAAAAACAGTAATATTGCAAAATGTTTTTACAATATAAAATAATGTTTTTTATTTTAACATACTTTAAAATAGAATTTATTCCTGTGATGAAAAGCTGAATTTTTATCAGCTGTTACTCCAGTCTTAAGTGTCACATGATCCTTCAGAAATCATTCTAATATGCAGATTTATTATTAGAATGATCAATGTTGGATAATATCAACAGTTGTGCTGCCAAATATTTTTTGGAACCTGTGATTTTTTTTTTTCAGGATTCTTTAAAAAGTTTAAAAGTTTAAAAAGTACAGTGTTTATTCAAAATATAAATATTTTATAACAATGTAAATTATTTATTATTAACTTTTAATAAACTTTTAATTATTAACTTAATACATCCTTGGTGAATAAAAGTATTAATTTCTTAAAAAAAAAAAAAAGAAACAATAAAAATGTACTGACCCCAAACTTTTGAACGGTAGTGTACCTACCAGCATATGCTGTTTTTTTCACCAGGGATCTTCCAAAATAATACTGTTTTTGTATCACGGAATGTAGTTTAAAAAAATTTAGGCGGCAATGTAGTTGTTTAGACTTCAAATATGCGGTTTGTTAATAAAGATAACGTCTATTTTAAAATTTGCTTCGACGTTTTCGTACATTGTACGCTCCAGGGCGTCAGCGGGCGTTCAGCGCCCATTAACCCCGCCGAGAGCGCCTCACCTCGGCCAGATCTTTTAGAATTTGCCGCTGGCTCTGATGCCTCCGTAGTGGTTAAACATTAGTTTTGGATAAATCCAACATGCATTCTTTGGTCTCATTCATCTATTTTATGTTCCAGAGCAAATACTCTAAGGGCAAAGTCTAAAGTTGTATTGTGTATATCAGAGCATTGCCTTTGTATACTTTTGACTGAATTGCCTAGCAAACTTTATGTTGGCTGTTGTTGTTATTTATTAAATATTATTATTATTATTCAGTAAATAATACTGTGCAAATAATAAAACCATGTGTGTTCATGATGGTGATTTTAGTTACATTATTCCAGCATTAGATATGGCGTAAAGTGACTGTTTGTATGAGTGTGTCAGCCGTAAAGACTTTTATATTAAAAGAGATTTAAACAGGAGGGTCTTAAACAAGGAAGTCATTTTACATTAAACAACAAGAAGCAGCCAACAAATGCACTAAGGAGCGTCGTCATCGTAAATCATCCTTAACAGACGAAAGTAGTACAACAAAGATTGCTTTCCTCAGTTTAATCGGCCATATTTGCGGCACTGAATGTAAACAAAGGCCCTGACTGAACCGAACGAAACTCGCATATTTTGCTGATTATGCTGCTGAAAATGGTCAATTATTGTCATGTTTAGGGCTGTACTAATCGGTTGGACCGGGAAAAACATTTGGAGTACGTTACTATAGACTGCCAAGTTAAAACAAATCAAGAAGAGTGCAAAAAACTGTCTGAGGAACAAAAGGCATTTGTGGTTTGGCCAAACTGAAGCAGGATTTCCAGGGCAAGAATCTTGACAACATTTGTGTTCATTGTATTTTATAGTTCTTATCATTTCCAGTCAGGTTGGTGATATTAATATCTTAATTGATACTGCTCGTATGTATCTTTACCACCTTTTAACTTTAGTCTGTCAAAATATTGCGCCATTTCCTGATTACTAACTCCTTCTTTATATAATTTAGCAGCTTCCACATGTTTTTTTTTTTTTTGGTGTGTGGTTTAGACAGCATAAATTAGCAGAACAACTATTCAGTAGTACGTTAACCATGCAATCCATGCTGTTGTTAACATCTGAGTATCTCCAAAATTGGCCGCGCATCTGCGTAACTGACCAAATTGTGACGTAAGCGCAAATCCTCTATCGTTTTATCCTTTACCATATTATTTCCATGAAATATCATGCTAGAAACTGTTTATGCTATATTTCTGTAAAATAAATGTCACTTTTTTTGACAGTTTTAATACATTTTGGGTGTGGATGTTACTGTAATCTTATAATAATAATAGTTTGTGATTGAGGTAACTGTGATTCACAAAACCAAACAATTTCAAAATACCGTTTCAAAACTGTTTTGATTGCATTCGTTTTTAACCACAGGCTTGATCAGCACAGGCACTTGTTCCTCAAACATCAGTTGGCAGAAACTAGGGGAAAGGTCAGTGTGAAGTGGTCATCTAAATACGCTCACTAGAAAGTGGCCCGCTATCATCCAGACTAATGCTGGCTTTGCATCAAAGCGCTGTGTGATAAGTGCTATTTATAAACCGCACGTAGTGCCTGACGACAATGAAAGCAGAGCATCTAGCACAGGCTGCTTTCAGGTTTTGTAGTAAAACATTTGAAAAAGTTAAAGGAAAACATTCCTTATTGGAATCTACTCAGATTTGCAGTAATCACCATCACAGAATGTGGGAACTTCTAGTATTTCATCACAGTGATGAGCTTAATGGGTAATTATCTCTCGTTAATGCAAATTCTGGTGACCAGAATATTAAACAACTGAACGTTTGAGATGGTAAAAGGAGAGATTAAGTATGTTGATGTCGACTTCTCTAGAACTGACTGGTCCACCTAGGAATGGAAGCCAGTAGGAAATGTCGTTTGAACCTGATCTGACGTCAGGTTTTAGTTACTTATACAGGATCAGATAGTGACTCACTGCACCAAAAAAGCACTAAATCTCGCAACACAAGGAATATTGTGAAACATTTCCAGTACAGACATGCAATTCCTCTGAAGAATTTTATTTGCAATAAAAAGGGCCAATAACAAAAGCCCAAAACAACATCAAATTAAAGGAAAAGTTCACCAAAAGATGAACATTTCTTAAAAATGTACTCACTTTAAAGCCATCAGAGATGTAGGATCAGTTTGAAAATGTCTTAATGATGGATTTGTGTCTTACTTTTGGATTAACTGTGGATTATTGTGACGTTTTTATCAGATCTTATTCTGACGGCACCCATTCACTGAAGAGGATCCTTTGGTGTGAAGTGATGTAATGCTAAATTACTCCAAATCTGTCTTGATGAAGAAACAAGCCTGTCTACATCTTGGATTGCATAAGGGTGAGTACAATTTCAGTACATTTATTTATTTTTATTTTTTTGGTGAACTATTTCTTTGAGTCTCTGGAGTGAACTGCGTGATATGACCGGTGAGACAAAGACACATAAACACATCTTATACAAACACACGTACATAGTGTGAATAGTGTGTATCAAGTAATAGATCAGTACACAAAAAAGACACATATAACATAAATGAACACACACACACAGCTGAAGGATTTTAAAGCAGCTTTTTCAAAGTCTTCTTCACTGCTGGTGGTAGAAACAAGGACTTCCTCTGTGTACATGTGAGTTCACTTCAATTATTCCTTTTTTTTCTTGTTTATCAACAAAATTGTCTCCTGTTCTTGTCTTTTCCATTGATCCATCCATCTTCTGTTCATCTTTGGAGAGCCCGTCTATTTCCCTGTGCTTCCATTCTTGCTCTTGACTCTGTTTATCTGATCTTGCACTTTTCTTCGTGTCATTGATCCGTCTGTTCTTCAGCCCCAGTCCCTCATTGGCTGCTGCATCCGCTTCCTCCACTCTTCTCCCCTGTTGCCGCTTTCTTGCGTCTCTTGTTCAGCAAGGGGTTACTGGAGGCGTCCAAGTCCTTAATTTTGACCTGCTCATAATCTACACGCATGGTGGCCAACGCACTGGTTAACTCTTCCTACAACCAAGAAACAAAAAAATAAATCAATTAATAAAATAAAAAAGGTGAAAAAGTATAAATAGTAAAATATAAAATATAGGTGTTTTTGTATAAATTTGTCCTTATAAGGATTATTATTATTATTATTAAAATATAAAAAAATTATTTGCGCAATATGAATGCAATTTAAAAACAAAAATCACTGTTAATAATAATAATAATAAAGATAATTTTTTTTTATTTACATGGCATAGATGTATTCTATATTCTATATATTTAAATAGAATAACATAAATGTTATTTATTGTTATTGTGTGTGTACAATTTAAAAATAACCATCCTATTAATAATAATAATGATTTGTTTAAATTGCGTAGATAGAAAAATATTACAGTTAATTAAAATTAAAACTAAAGCTTAAACTTGTTTTATTTCAGGTTATTGCCATTTCTGTTTTGTATAGTTTGACTATAATTAAACCTAAATAATAAATAAAAATGAATAAAAACTATATATACATATTTTAAAAAAAAAATGAAAATGACAAAAATATAACATATTTACTGAAACTTTGACTTAAAGTGAAAACAGAAAATCTAAAAATAAATTTTAATTAAAAATATTTACAAAAGCAGTAAAATTATATAAAAGATACTACTAATAAATAACACTATTTTATTATTTTATTCATATATTTAATATATTTGTTAAATTGCTTAAATATATATATTATTTAAAATAATAATATATTTCATTACTTCAAATGTAATGAAGTAAGATTGAGTTTGACTTGAACTATAGCTAAAACTAAATAAAGCAAAACA
Source organism: Labeo rohita (assembly GCF_022985175.1). NCBI lineage: Eukaryota > Metazoa > Chordata > Actinopteri > Cypriniformes > Cyprinidae > Labeo > Labeo rohita. Next base: position 19,188,390 of record NC_066879.1, on the reverse strand, counting down.
AATAAATAAAAATTAATAAAACAATATATAGACATTAAAAAAAATGAAAAAGACAAAATTATAACAACATTACTGAAACTTTAACTTAAAGTAAAACCAGAAAATTTAAAAATAAATGTTAATAAAAAATATTAACAAAAGCTGTTATATTATATAAAATATTATGTACTACTAAATAACTGTTTTATTACTTTATTCTTATATATTCAGTATATTTGTTCAATTACATGAATATGATATTTAATATATTACTATATGTCATTACTTGAAATAAAATAAAATAAATGTTAACTGAAATAAAATAAAAACATCTAAAAAAGCTTAAGCTTATTTTATTTCAACTAGTTGCCATTTCTGTTTCATTTAGTTTGACTAACCTTAAACTAAATAAGCTAAAACTAATAAAAAATAATAATAAATAAAATTATAGACATGTTTAAAAAATAATGAAAATGACAAAAATATACCAAAATTACTGAAACTTCAACAGAAAGTAAAGTAAAAACAAAAATCTAAAAATGACATTTGAATTAAAAATATTAACAAAAGCTGTAATATTACATAAAAGATACTACTACCAAATAACACTGTTTTATTATTTTATTCATATATATCTAATATATTGTTAAATTACATTAATATATGATATTATTTAATATATTAATATATTTTATTGCTTGAAATAAAACAAATGTTAACTAAAAAATAAAACATAAAAAAGCTTAAACTTATTTTATTTCAGCTAGTTTCCAGTTCTGTTTCATTTAGTTTGACTTGATCTAACCTAAAACTAAATAAACTAAAACTAATAAATAAAAATGAATTAAAAAATATATAGACATATTTTTAAAAAATGAAATGAAAACGACAAAAATACAAAAACTTTTTTTACTATTACATAAAAATACTGGTACTACATAACACTGTTTTATTATTTTATTCATATATATTCAATGTATTTTTAAAATGTTTCTAATGCTATATATATATATATATATATATATATATATATATATATATATATATATATATATATATATAGTTACTTGAAACAATATTTTCATAGTTTACCTTGAAGTACTAAAGTAACTAAACCTAATACATAATTAATAAAAACTATATAGACTTTTAAAATTGACAAAACCAAAAACAAAATTACTCTATCACTATCTAAAATTAAAGTAATAAATATATAAAAATAAATATATATATATATAATTTTGAGCAGTATATTTAATGTTTTTACAATTTAGCAAATTCTTTTCATGAAATGTTGTTCTAGAAAACTGTTCATGCTATATTTCTTTCAAATAAATGTCACTTTTTTGACATTTTCATACATTTTGAGTGTGGATGTCACAGAGTTGTTTTTATTCTCGTTTGGCTCCCCCTTGAGGATACAGGTGGTATTACAGAAAACAATGCCCTCACAGAGTGCTACCACTCTTCAGTATCAGATATTACATAAAAATAACAAAACAACTAAAAAGACACTTGGATATTTGGATATTATTCCAAACTGGTCGTGTAATTCTCTCAATGGCCAGTCCAGCCTGTGCTCACCTTGACCTCGTCCCACAACTCGCTGTCTTCCGTCAGCACTCGTGTGGTGTGAAGAGGCGTTTGGGGAACCACCATGGATTGCTAAAAGAAACATCTCAGTGTTGAAATCCTCGTATATGCAGAGCAAATATATCCAAAGAAATGTCTGAAACACTTACATTGATCCAAGGGTGGTTCATGAATTGTTCAATGGTCATTCTTTCATTAGGGTCCGTCTTCAATAGCTGGTGAATCAACTGTTTGGCTGGAGGAGGAAAAGGAACATGAATGTTTTAGGTCCCCATAATCTAAATCAGTGTTTTAGGCTTCTTGAGCATTATAGACATAATGCAAAAAAAGTTGGAAATACTGATCTAGATAGTGAATCATGACACCAATGTGAACAAACACACAGAATATCTGAAATATTGAAAACTATAATTATAACTATGCATGCATAAACAGGTCCATGATTACATGCATGAAGACAACAATAAAAAAAACAAAAGCGACACTGCCCTCTGGTGGTTTAACAGGCAGCATGTAGTTTAACAGAGTGCAAAATGGACATAAAATGCATCTCACCCTCCTCAGACACTTCTGCCCACTCTGGGTTGGGAAACTCATACTGGCCCATGCGAATCCGCCGCTTCATTCCCGGCGAAATGGCTTGTCCCGTGTTGGAATAGAATGGCGGGAATCCACACAACCTTCATGCAACATAAAGATGAACAAAGCAGTTTCAGCTAGACATTTTAAAATGATATACACTAAAGTTTTAATTTTGCACTCGACAGAGTTGTTATACTCACAGGATGTACATGATCACACCCAGAGACCACATATCACATGATTTGTCATATTTCTCAGGGCCTAAAACCTCTGGGGCTGGAGACACATGTAAAAAACGCATTCGTTTACATTTCAACATTGAGTGTTATTGTGTTTACAATACATATACAAACAGAACTCAGTCTCAGTCTGTTTAAAGAGAGGCAAAGAATGCAGCGCTCATGATAAGAGTGACATTCATCTTACTGACCTACATAATACGGCGTGTAACAGGGCGTCTGTAACGGGTTATGCAGTGAAGTCTCCTTAGCAAAGCCAAAATCTGTAAGTTTGAGAACTCCAGTGTCTTCCTTTTTGTTGTAGAGCAGGTTCTCTGGCTGAGGAGAGTATACAGATGCTCAAAATCTTGTGGAATATCGCAGTTTCCTGAATATCTGAGTGTTATTTTTATTTGTACAGATTCTTACAGACAATCATTTGTTACCTTGATGTCCCTGTGTGCAATGTTCATGTTGTGTAGATACTGGATGGCTGTTCCGATATCTCTCATGATCTCAGAGGCCTCTGCAGGTACAGAATAGAGAGAATACAGTGGGACTGCAATTTCAATTATCTACTACTCTAACAAAAGTTATGCAAAAACTCCTGTTATAATCACTGAAGCTACGAAATTAATCTTTTATTTATGTCATATCTGCACTGTGTTATGATAGAATTCGCAAGCATGCGCAATCATCAACAGCTCCAGGGTTTTTAGCGCCGACTAATCTAAGCGCCTCTTATTGGCCAGTGCGTTCCTAAGGTCAACTGAAACACATTTGATTGGTTATAAGGCTCAACGCTGCACAAAACAGCACGTAAAAGCAATCTGATGCAGTGTTAGCAAATCTAAATGTAATTTTGCAGATTGACCCTTCTCAAAAACAATGCTACATCATGTTCTCACGCAGTGAAAAATACATTGCAGAACAAAGGGGAAACTGACAACACACCGACAGACAAGACAGAGCAGGTGTGAAACTTCTGGTATGAAACAAGGCCTCAGCTTCAACAAAAAAACATGAATGAAAATCAGAACGTATTTTATTTTAACCGCGGAATGACGTCAATACACAATTTTTCAAGTTTAAGTCCACCAAGTTATTGTGCTCTTCTGTCTGATTTGTTTGTCGGACAGAATAGTGGATTTGGCTTTATGATTGGTCAGATTGCCTGTCAATCAAGCTGTTTGCGAATAGTTGATTAACTCACTAACCAACCAATGGAAAATACATTGGAAATTTCCTTCTGGTTGTATTTATTGTTAACTAACAATTTAATAAGTACAGTAATTGGAAACTGCATAGGAAATGAACGTTCTCTCCTCTAATTAACTAACTAACCAACCAATGGAAAATACATTGGAAATGATCCTCCTTGTTATATTTATTGTTAACTAATTTATCATCTAAATGGAAATTGCATGGGAAATTAACTAACCAACCAATGGAAAATACATTTGAAATTTCCTTCTGGTTGTATTCATTGTTAACTAACAATTTAATAAGTACAGTAAATGGAAACTGCATAGGAATTAAACATTCTCTCCTCTAATTAACTAACTAACCAACCAATGGAAAATACATTGGAAATTTCCTTCTGGTTGTATTTATTGTTAACTAACAATTTAATAAGTACAGTAAATGTAAACTGCATAGGAATTGAACATTCTCTCCTCTAATTAACTAACTAACCAACCAATGGAAAATACATTGGAAAGGATCCTCCTTGTTATATTTATCGTTAACTAACTAATTTATCATCTAAATGGAAATTGCATGGGAAATTAACTAACTAACCAATTGATGGAAAATGCATTTAAAATTTCCTTCTGGTTGTATTTACTGTTAACTAACAATTTAATAAGTACAGTAAATGGAAACTGCATAGGAATTAAACATTCTCTCCTCTAATTAACTAACTAACCAACCAATGGAAAATACACTGGAAGGAATCCTCCTTGTTATATTTATTGTTAACTAACAAACTAATAATTTAAATGAAAATTGCATTGGAAATTAACTAACTAACCAACCAATGGAAAACACATTGGAAAGGATCCTCCTTGTTATATTTATTGTTAACTAACTAATTTATCATCTAAATGGAAATTGCATGGGAAATTAACTAACTAACCAATGGATGGAAAATGCATTTAAAATTTCCTTCTGGTTGTATTTATTGTTAACTAACAATTTAATAAATACAGTAAATGGAAACTGCACAGGAAATGAACTTCCTTTCTTATAATTAACTAACTAACTAACCAATGGAAAATACGTGGGAAATAATCTTCCTTGTTATATTTATTGTTAACTAACAAACTAATCATCTAAATGGAATTTGCATGGGAAATTAACTAACCAACCAATGGAAAATACATTGGAAATTTCCTTCTTCTTGTATTTATCATTAACTAACAATCTAATAGGTACAGTAAATGGAATTCTCTAATTACCTAACTAGCTAACCAATGAAAAATACATTGGAGATTTTTCTCCCCAATATTTATTGTTGAAGTCCGCCTGTAGTCAAAATTTGTATCCCTTAAAATTGATCTTTGATCATCAAAATGACATATTTAAATGTTTTTTCTTGTGAAAATAATTTTCTCATGCCTTAAAACAGCTTGAATGTAACTCTACCCCCTTGCCTCATTTTCTATACGTGATTTATACGTTGATTTATACTATATGTTGAGGTGATTAGTTACTTAGCAAAAAAAGGGCTGTTTTTAAACTGCATTTCTGGGACAGCCTTTGGGAAACTACAGTTTTAAGGAGAAAATACTCAGCAATGATTAATGGTCTGGGACATGGTTTGTCTAAAAGCATATTAAAAACACCACATAGACAAATAAACAACATAAAAATCTTTTTCACTACAGGGGTACTTTACCTAACAAACTAAATGGAAATTAAATGGGAAATTAGCTTCCTCTCAATATTTATAGTTGACCAACTAACCAACTAACTTTTAAACGTCATTAACACCATGTAAAATTGGTGGCAGCAGAAAGAGTTTCGGTTGTTCTAAATGTATGTATGTGTGTATGTGTGTGTATGCGCGTTTGTGGCTATATACATCTATATTTGCATGGTATATTTCCTGTGTGTGTGTGTGTGTGTGTGTGTGTGTGTGTTCTATGTATCACAAGACACAGAAAACCCACCTCGCTCAGTGAAGGCCTGGTCTCCTCTAGCCTGAATTCTGCTGAAGAGCTCTCCCCCCTCCATACTGACACAACACAGACACACACACACAACACACATTTTCTAATTACACAGCTTAATGCACAAATACACAATCACAATAAGCTGAGTTCCTTTCCCAGCTGAGCATGTGAAAAAAAACAACAATATGGCTTTATGGTTATAAAATGATGTGAATCATATTATTGCCAAAATGTCCAAAGCAAGAGGGAAACAGGAAATGAGCTCTAATTAAGGGATGGAACGTTAGTCTCTGTGAATGCTGGGCTATGACGGTCTCTCTCTGCTCTTCTGAGTGCTGCTCTTACAGTGAGAGTGAATGAGATGCTCTCAGACCGCTCAAACACCTCAGATAAAGCACATCACAGCCACTTAATACAGCACTCAAAGCCACCATTTGATTAAACAGCATCAAAATTGTGTGGCTTTTAATCCATGTCTATTAGCTTTGAGATCATCTGTGTGAAAGCTAGCAGAATTCACTTGTTGCGTTAAGCATTTACAGGCTGACTTTTCTGGAAAATGAATGACTCATGTCGGACTGCACTAATTTTTCTCCAATGAGAATGTCCCGAAAGTCTACTGGCTAAAAGGGATGAGCCATTCCATATATCCCAATGAGAAAAACATCACCATATTTTGTTGACGTTTTTGAAGTTTTGCGGTTGCTGTTACTGAAACAAATGAGAATAAAATAAAAAAAAAAAACACTTGAGATTTTACCAGAGAAAAAGAGAACTGAAACCTTCATTCAGAACAAGACTGTGACAAAAGATCACATGGTATGACTGGGTGCAAAAATACAGGAAAAAAAACCCACAGCACTGTGTTCTGTTTTTCCTGTTGTGTCTTTGTGAAAAAGAAATGTCACTAGTCAAGGACGTTGACTAAAGAGCTGTACTATTTCTGGCAAGCCGGGCATGATGGGAAATTCTGTTTTACCACTGACAGGACTCACCATTCCATAATTATGAGAAGACACTTTTTCCCACGATACATGTTTTCGTAGAGGCTGAGGATCCGAACTATATGTGGCCCCCCGGACACTCGCCAGTGCAGCTCCACTTCTCTCTGGGCTTTGGGACACTCATACAGAATCTAAAGAGATGAGAAAAAACATGCAGACTGTCAGTCCAGACAGATCTGAAGTCCAAAACAAAGATTTACAGATAATGTACTCTTGTCATCCAAGATGTTCATGTCTTTCTTTCTTCAGTCATAAAGAAATTATGTTTTTTGAGGAAAACATTTCAGGATTTTTCTCCATATAATGGACTGATATGGTGCCCTGATTTTGAACTTCCAAAATGCAGTTTAAATGCAGCTTCAAACGATCCCGAATGTGGTTGTAAACATTCTCAGCCGAGGAAGAAGGGTCTTATCTAGCGAAACGATCGGGTATTTTCATAAAAATAATACAATATATATATATATATATTTTTTATTTTTTTTCTATTATTATTCTTAAGCGCTCGTCTTGCCTTGCTCTCCTTGAACTCTGTGTATTGTGACTCAAGACAGTTAGGGTATGTGGAAAAACTCAGATCGTATTTTCTCCCTCAACTTCAAAAATCATTTCAAAATCATCCTACATTGCTGCAGAAGTACCGATCCAGTCTTTGCAAAGTGAACATGCAAAGATGATCAAACACCCTTAACAAAAAAGGTAAAACAGCAGTAGGACAATTTTGAAGTTGAGGGAGAACATGAGATAGGAGTTTTTCGACGTACCCTAACTGTCATGAACCGGAAAAAACATCCAGGCAGAGTAAGACAAGATGAGCATTTAACATTAAAAAGTATAAAATTGTATTATTTTATGAAAATAACCGATCGTTTCGCTAAATAAGGGATCATTTACAACCGCATTTAGGATAGTTTGAAGCCGCATTTAAACTGCATTTTGGAAGTTCAAAATCGGGGCACCATATCAGTCCGTTATATGGAGAAAAATGCTGAAATGTTTTCCTCAAAAAACATAATTTCTTTACGACTGAAGAAAGACATGAATATCTTGGATGACAAGGGGGTGAGTACATTATATGTGAATCTTTGTTTTAGAAGTGGACTTCTCCTTTAAGACTGGTTTTGTGGTCACATATTTTATAAAAATGTATAATTTACTCACCCCGTATGCCATCCAAGATGTTCATATCTGTCTTTCTTTAGTCGAAAAGAAATGAAGGTTTTTAAAGAAAACATTCCATTTTCTCCATATACTGGACTTCAATTGTCCAAATTGCATTTTCAGCGCAGCTTAAAAAGTATATACATTTCTTTTCGACTGAAGAAAGAAAGACATGGGGGTGATTTTGAATTCTGGAAGTGAACTACTCCTTTAAATATATATTTTTCATGAAATAATTGTCAGCATGTCACGTATGCAGTCACAAAAGCTTAAATTGTTTTGAACCTAGAACATTCCTTTAATAAAACTCAACTGCTTTCCAGCTGCGTGCTGCCCATTAATGAAAAACGGTTATGCAATAGCTTGTTTCATCTAGAAGAAATGAAAATTTCTATTCATGTTATGCAATTTACCACACAGATTCAGCACAGAAAGACCTTAATTGGTCTTTCTGTGTGTTCGTCTATTCTCTCCTTCTAAGTGGGATGTCAAACACATGGCGTGCACTGGAACAGAGTCAGACCTTGACATTGCACATGCATCCCATCAGAGTGTATTTATGGGGCTTCAAGGCTTGCACTGCAGTAACACCCAGTGAAACGTATTGGTTAAGTTAGTGTTTTGTGTGCCTTTTAGGCAATATAATGTCTATGATCAACTGATACTGACTGTAGTAGTTTCTAGGGCTTGGTAAAAACTAGTTCTCGATTTTAATCGAAACGATATTCTTAAATAATCCCAAACATTCGATTAGTCTAGTCTGTAGCGCCTCCTCCCGTCTAATAAATCGCAATTAGCTTAGTGCTTACTTACTTTTGTTACAAAACAAAGTGTCAGATTTCAAATTCTGTCTGTTTTACTACAGTATTAAAATAATAAATGCTGTTTTGGCGCTCTTTAATGTGGAGTGACGGATCACTAGCGCCTCAGTTTAGGAGAAGCAGCAGCACGAAACGGACATAATTTGATCATCTCCTCTGCTTTAATACCAGTTTCAGCACAAAATAAATGTGAATATATAATCATAATCGGTGAGCATAAACTCGTTAGTCAACTAGAAAAATGAACTCTAGAGAGGAGCATCTTACTAAATACATTCATGTGAAAAAGTTAGGACACCCTATTGAATTACATGGTTTTCTGTATCAGGACATCATTAAAAAAAACTGGTCCCTGGCTGGTCTTAAAATTTTTAAAAATAAAACCTCAGATGAACAACAACACATGATAAATTGTGCCGTGTCATTATTTAATGAACAAAAATAAAGCCAAAATGGAAAAGCCATGTGTGACAAAGTTAGAACACCCTTACTGTTAACATTGAAATTAAGAGGATAAATAACAGTCAAGCACTGCTAATCAAATACCTTTGATTAACTGATCATCAGCAAGTCTGAGCACCTCTATAAAAGCATAAGATTTGGCAGTTTGCTGGTCTGGAGCCTTCAGGTGTGTGTTAACACAATGCCAAGGAGGTAAGACATCAGCAATCATCTTAGAGAAGCAATTGTTGCTGCCATTAATCTGAGAAGAGTAATATGGCCATTTCCAAACAATCTGAAGTTTATTCACATGTAGAGGACATTTAAAACAGACACCTCTTCTTCCAGGAGTGGACGTCCCAGAAAATTCACCCCCAGATCAGACCGTGTAAAGCTCAGAGAAATGGCAGACAACCCAAAAACTACACCTCAGACTCTACAGGCCTCAGTTCACATGTTAAATGATAAAGTTCATGACAATACCATTAGAAAAATATGGGACAAAAATGGCATGTTTGGAAGGCTTGGCAGAAGAAAGCCTCTTCTGTCTAAAAAAAAAACATTGCAGCACAGTTTAGGTCTGCAAAGTTGCATCTGAACAAAACACAAGTCTTCTAGAATAATGTCCTTTGAACAGACGAGACTGAAGTGGAGATGTTTGGCCATAAGGCACAGCGCCAAGTTTGGTGAAAACCTAAAGAGCATATCAGCACAAACACCTCATTTTGGGCTTGTTTTGTAGCCACAGGACCTGGGCACCTCACAGTCATTGAGTTGGGCATGAACTCCTCTGTATATCAAAGTATTCTAGAGTCAAATGCGAGGGCATTTGTCCGACATCTAAAGTTGGGCCAAAATTGAGTCATGCAACAGGACAATGATCCCAAGCACACCAGCAAATCTACAACAGAATGGCTGAAAAGAAAAGAATCAAGGTGTTGCAACAGCCCAGTCAAAGTCCAGAGCTCATCCTGACTCAAATGCTGTGGTGAGAGCTGTGCATAAGCAAATGCCCACAAACCTCAATAAACTGGAGCAACGTTGAAAAGAAGAGTGGTCCAAATTCCTCCAGAGCGATGTGAGAGACTGATAAACTCAGACAGAAAATGAATGCTTTAAGTTAATGCTGCTAAAAGTGGATCTACAGGCAATTGACTCATAGGGTGTCCTAACTTTGTCACACATGGCCTTTCCCTCTTGGCCTTATTTTTGTTAAATAAATAATGACACAGTGTGATATGTCATGTGATGATGTTTATCTGAGGATTTATTTTCCAAATTTTAAGACCTGCCAAGGACCAGATCATTTTTTATTATGTCCTGATACACAAAACCATGAAATTCAATAGGGTGTCCTAACTTTTTCACATGACTGTATATGAATCATATAGAATATTCATTATAATTTGTACTGTTCTTCAAAGTTAATTTTGTTTAAATAAACAGCCACCCAGAAGTGAGTATAAGGGTTTTTTTATGAATCTTTCTGATCGCCTTTCCTAATAAAGTGCTCGTTAGCAAGTTTAGCGGCTAAACGCGGCTAAATGCGGCTAAAGTAAACAGGCTCGTCACTCCACAGAGAGGAGAGAGGGGCGGGGTGAGCAGAGCTCATTTGCATTTAAAGCAACCTCGACCAGAATGGGATGATTTTTGCAGAGCTGATTTTGGCAAGGTAAAAAGGGTGTTGTTTTACACAACCATTGGGAATTTTTAACCAAAGTATATTATAGACTTTTCTTTAAGACCCTAAAGAATCATATCAACTTGTGGAAAATGGGCATCCGATGATCCCTTTAAAAAAAAATGTACATGTACTATACTTGATATATATCCAAAGTAATCAAACTGAAGCTTGTGAATCAGAATCGAATCATGAAATGTGTGTCAAAACCCAGCCCTAGTAGTTTCATAAATACTGTCAGCAGCTATTTACAGAAGCTAGCTCATAATCACACAGGATGTCTTAAAGGAGTAGTTCAACCAAAAAAGAACAGATCTGCAGAAATATAGCATTTGCTCACCAATGAATCCTTCGCAGTGAATGGGTACCGTCAGAATGAGAGTGCAAACTAAAAACATAAAAACATCACAATAATCCAAAAGTAATGCACACAACTCGTTTATCAATTGATATCTTGCGAAGGGAAAAGATGCTTTTTTGTAATAAATTCATCATTAGGACAGTTAAGTTTAAACAATTGCTTATGGCCAAAATATGAGTTGCTTATAAAGTCGTGTTGATTATTGTGGTGTTTTTATCAGCTGTTGAGCGAGTGACGCAATGCTAAATTCCTCTAAATCTGTTCTAAGAAACATAAAAAACATAAAATGACTACATTTTAATTTTTTGGGAGAACCCAAAACCCAAAAACTACACTGTCACATTGTCCCAAAACTTTCCAGTTCTCCTTTTGCGTTTATTACTCTCATTGGTGTTAATTATAAATCTATTTTTGCCTTGAATAAAAGCAGTTAAGGCAGATGTCACCACATAAAACACGATTACTAGCAAAGAAATGTGCTATATCCATTTACACACTTAAAAAAAAAAGTTTTAAACAATTGTTTACAAGCAAGCAAACAGAAATGGGGTTCTGGTTTTAATTTCCATCAATTAAAGCCCAAAAACTGTTTGAACCACTTGCAGAGGCGTGAACTGCATGCAATTTTCATTTGACCCCCACCCACGTCGTCTCTGTCTCTGCAGCTGATAACCAGAAGTTCACAACGTGTGTACACGTGTGTGTGTGTGGGGGTAAAAAAGAGACGTGTTGCGTTAGCTTTCCGACTAACAGCAGCCGAAAGACAGTTTGAGTCATTTAACAGAGATGCCTGTGGGCTGGAGTTTCAAGGTCAGCGTAAATGACTGACTGGAGTAACCTTTATAGTTCAGTCTTGATTCAGAGATACAGGAACCACCTACAAAAAAAACTAATGTAGAATCACAGGGAAACAGACGTTAGGAAACTCCTTTTACTACAATAACAGAACAGAAGCTGTGGTTGGAAGAAAACCACGAGAGTATCAGATAACGCACACTCACACACGATAAGTCACATGTGCGTTGGCTTTGCTGCATAAGCTTTATGGGTAATCTTGTAAAAGGATTAATTTCTAAGGCGCGATAACATCTCTTATGAACGCAAGAGCTGTCTGGTGAAACAAACACGTTGACTTAAAAAGAACACTTATTAGTATAAGAAAAGTATTATTATCGATCACATACACTCTTAAAAAAAGACACTTCATGATGCCATAAAAGAACCTTTTTTGTTTAAATGGTTCTATAAAGAACCTTTAACATCTGAAAAATATAGAAAGTGATGGTTCTTTAAAGAACCTTTGACTGAATGGTTCTTTGTGGAACCAAAAAGAAGAACCTTTTAAAGCATATTTATTTTTAAGAGTGTACTTATTAAGGCTAAGTATTACACTAGAAACCATTTAATGATTTTGAAAGACGTCTCTTATGATCACCAAGGCTCTAAAAATGCGGTAAAATACTGTGAAATATTACCATTAAACTAGCTCTTTTCTCTTTGAATACATTTTAAAATATAATTTATTCCTGTGATGCAAAGCTGAATTTTCAGAATCATTCCATCACTCCAGTCTTCAGTGTCACATGATCCTTTAGAAACCATTCTAATATGCTGATTTGCTGACCAAGAAACATTTATTATTATAATTAATGTTGAAAACAGTTGTGCTGATTAACATTAATGGTGAAAAAATGTGATGCTTTCAAATGTTTGGGATCAGCAAGATTTTTAATGTTTCTTAAAGTTTCTTATGCTTATCAAAGTTCCATTTATTTGATCAAAAACAGAAAAAAACTGTAATATTGTGAAATATTTTTGCAATTTAAAATAACAGTTTTCTATTTTAATATACTTTAAAATATAATTTATTTCTGTGATGCAAAGTTGAATTTGCATCATCATTACTCACATGATCCTTCAGAAACCATTCTAATAAGCTGATTTGCCACCCAAGAAACATTTATTATTATAATTAATGTTGAAAACAGCTGTGCTGCTTAACATTTTTTGTGGAAAAATGTGATACATTCAAAAGTTTGGGATCAGTACGATTCTTAATGTTTTTTAAAGATTTAATGCTCATCAAAGTTCCATTTATTTGATCAAAAATACAGAAAAAACTCTAATATTCTGAAAAATTATTCCAAATTTAAAATGACGGTTTTCTATTTTAATATACTTTAAAATATAATTTATTTCTGTGATGCAAAGCTGAGTTTTCAGCATCATTACTGATGTATCATTACACATGCTAATTTGCTGCTTAATATTTTTTTTGGAACCTGTGATATTTTTAGGTTTCTTTGATAAAAAAGTTAAGAAGAACAGCATTTACTCAAAATAGAAGTTTTTTTCTAACAGTATGAATCTTTACTGTAACTTTTTATCAATTTAACACATCCTTGGTGGATAAAAGTATTCATTTCTCTCAAAGAAAGAAAGAAAGAAAAAATGTACTGAGCCCAAAGTTTGAACGGTAGTGTCTGTTGTTACAATTTCTATTTTAAAATATATGCTGTTCTTTTTAAAGAATCCTGAAAAAAATATCACAGGTTCCAGGTTTCCAACTTTAATAATAAATGAGCATATTAAAATGATTTCTGAAGGACCATGTGACACTGAAGACTGGAGTAATGATGCAAAAAATTCAACTTTGATCACAGGAACAAATTCTATTTTAAAGTATAATAAAATAGAAAACCACTATTTTAAATTGTAATAATATTTCACAATATTACTGTTTTTTTCTGTGTTTTTTAATCAAATAAATGCAGCCTTGATGAGCAGAAAACTTTTTTAAAAACATTCAAAATCTTACTGATCTCATTATAAAAGTACATTATAAACATATTTAGTCACTTTTAAGAAATTGAATGCAACCATGCTAATTAAAACTATTAATTTCTTTAATTGACCCCAGAACCTTTGAATGGTAAAGAACCACTCAGAAAACCAAGGTTTTACACCACGTTTTCTTTACAAAACACAAAACATCAAAATGCAGTAGTTTACATTACGAGAGAAAGCAGAAATGTGACCATGTGCCTTTAAATGAGTCAGGTCTATTTTTGAGCAAGCTTTTTCAGTTCAGTTCAGCTACAATGGTTTCAATTAAGGTGAGCAATATATACTGATGCAAAATTGTATTTGCCATGAATGCAATCAGTCACATAAACATAAACAGATATGCAATAGGCAATTCATCAGGGACTGACTGCAGAATGCATGATGGCTATATTGACTTCAAGCTTTATGACTGCATTTAATTTCCTGAGTCTACAGCCACAGGATTTAATAGACTCAGCAGTAAAATTAACTGCAAGACGAGTCTGTAGACTTCCGACTGGATTCTGTTTAGTAAACAACAAGTTATATTCTTTTATGCAAGTCATTAGTTTAAATGAGATGGATGGATGATGTTTACAGATACATCAAATGACATATTTATTAACTTATACTTTTAAATGACTTTTGTTTATAGCTTACTGCAGTCAGATAAGGGCATTTTATTTTTTGTAGTTAGTGTTTATATTTATAATAGTAGTGAATTCAACAGAAAGTTTCTGTGACCACAGTTTCCTTAAAAGCCTTACAAAACATAGTGGGGAATTACATCTTAAAACCACTATATTTCAGTTTCACCCAAGAAGCGTTTACAAACACGTAGGGGTTTTGCATTCTGGTCGGTTTTGTCATTTGAGGCGGCTCGGTTTGATTTATTGGAGGTCAGCGTAATCATAACCATCTCGCACTTGGTTCTTGGTTAAACAGAGTCATGCATGAGTGTTTATATAACTTTCTGCGTTCTTCCAAGTCACGTTTTATGATAACACGTGAAACATGACTCTCTCAGATCTAACATAGACTCGTAAAAGACACCAGTATTACACAGCAGTCTGCTTTATAGAAACTATTCTTATCTCATGCAATCTAATCTTAAACTTTTTATTGGCTCTGTAGTAAAAGTTTATTCCACAGCCCAGATTTTCATGCAAAAACGCTATAGCATAAAACTGGGCTTTCTGAAAAATTAACTTCTACAGACAAGTTGGCAGAGCTGTATGAATTCGTCATACGGCTCTGTCACACTCTGCCTTCTCTGTTTCTCCCTTAGGGGGAAACAAATTTCATCCCCCTTGCTTGGAAACCATAAAGCGCCTTCCAAATGAACCTTGCGGCACACTCAGAAATATGCCAGGATTGAACAAAGGCTCAAACCTGAACAATGGCTGGATTCTGAATGTCAAATCTGTGTGGAAAGATGAACTCAGACACTGAACAGCGCGAGTGGCAGTGCCAGGGCTGTAATATGAACCAGTCGAGCATACGGTAGCTGACAGCACAATGGGAACGGTGAAAGGCCATTGAACAGTGCTCACACATCTTTTCATTGCCATTTGCTGCCATGTTCCTTTATTAAATTATATAAGAAATATTGTTAAACGTAAAAGAGGATGTAATATGTTACAAAAACATATTGTACTTAAATTATATAATATAAAAATATAATTGTTTAATATATTTAAAATATATAGTTTATATAATGTTTATGTGCAGTTGAGGTCAAAAGTTTGCATCCACCTTTCAGAATCATTACAAATGTTAATTATTTTACCAAAATAAGAGGGATCATACAAAATGCATATTTTTGTTTATTTAGTGCTGACCTGAATAAGATATCATTCAGTGTTTTTCACACTGAGAACAACTGATGGACTCAAATGCAACTATTACAGACGGTTCAAACGCCCACTAAGGCATTAAGAGCTGGGGGGTGAAAACTTTTGGAATTTGAAGACCAGGGTAAATTTAAGTTATTTTGTCTTCTGGGAAACATATAAGTATCTTCTGTAGCTTCTGAAGGGCAGTGCTAAATGAAAAAAAAATATGATATTTAGGCAAAATAAAAAAAATGTGTACACATCTTCATTCTGTTCAAAAGTTTTCACCCCCCAATCTTAATGCATTGTTTTTCCTTCTGGAGCATCAGTGAGCGTTTGAACCTTCTGTAATAGTTGCATATGAGTCCCTCAGTTGTCCTCAGTGTGAAAAGATGGATCTTATAATTATACAGTCATTGTTGGGAAGGGTTCAAATACACAAAAATGCTGAAAACCACAGAATTTGTGGGAGCTGAAGGATTTTTCTGAAGAACAGTGACCAGTTTAACTGTTCAGGACAAACAAGGGACTCATGAACTATCACTAAACATAAAAAGCACAGCTGTGGATCATTCAGGTAACAACACAGTATTAAGAATCAAGTGTATGTAAACTTTTAAACCATCTTACTTAACTATGTATGTATTATACAGAGAATC
Source organism: Labeo rohita (assembly GCF_022985175.1). Classification (NCBI taxonomy): domain Eukaryota; kingdom Metazoa; phylum Chordata; class Actinopteri; order Cypriniformes; family Cyprinidae; genus Labeo; species Labeo rohita. Next base: position 19,172,053 of record NC_066879.1, on the reverse strand, counting down.
CTATGCTATAATTGTTGTAAAAATTCAGCTTTTCACAGGTAAAATACAAAAAAATGCTACAGTTTAAAAGTTTGTAATCAGTAAGATTTTTAATGTTTTTTAAAGAAGTCAAAGTTCCATTTGTTTGATCAAAAATACAGGAAAAAAAGTAATATTAAGAAATATTATTGCAATTTAAAATAGCAGTGTTCTATTTTTAATCCATTTAAAAATAGAATTTATTTCTGTGATGCAAAGCTGAATTTTCATCAGCCATTACTCCAGTCTTCAGTGTCAAACGATCGTTCAGAAATAATTTTTTCAGGATTCTTTGATGAATAAAATAACAGTACTTATTCAAAATAGAAATCTTTTCTAACAATATAAGACTTCACTATCACTTGTTATCAAACAAACAACTTGTTATTAAAATTTACCAACCCCAAACTTTGTACAGTAGTGTATATTGTTACAAAAGATTTCTGTTTTAAATAAATGCTCTTCATTTTAAAGTTTTATTCACCAAAGAATCCTGAAAAAAGTATTGCAGGTTAAAAAAACCTTCTGAAGAATCGTGTGACACTGAAGACTGGAGTAATGATGCTGAAAATTCAGCTTTGCATCACAGGAATAAATTCTGTTTTAAAGTATATTCAAATAGAAAACCACTATTTTGAATTGCAATAGTATTTTACAATATTACAGTTTTTTTCTGTATTTTTAATCAAATAAATAGCCTTGATGAGCTAAAAAAAAAAAGTTTTTCAAAAACATTAAAAATGTCATCTTTTTTTTTTTTTTGGCTGTCCTGGCTGACCTTTTAAATTCTAAATGTTAATTCCAAATGGTTTAGACCTGCACACCGCAAACTAAACTTAAATTAAGGCATCAACAACCACCACTGCACCTGCCTATATTTGCAGAGTACAGACTCTGCAGGATAGAGACCTAACAGCAGTGTAATAAATATATCTCAGGGGTTCGATCAGGCTGTAAGATATCTTTTCCTTGTTGGCAGGCGTTCAAGACCAATATGGGAAATCAAGAGTGAATTAAATGAATTAGATTTAAAGGATGGCTTTTATCCAGCTAAACAGAGTGGATTAAACAGCAGCTATACGCTCACATTCATTACAGTTAGCCGTCAACATGCTGCTTAATTAAAAGGCAGCCAAGATGGACAGCTCTGCCCTATTCCTGTTTACCCTGTGATTAAAAAGCAGAGAGGATATTGAGCAATAAATTGCTCCTAAATGACTCAGGTCAATTGGATTTTCATTGTGCCCCAGCACAATGAGATTCATTTAGCATAGCACAACTCTCAACACAACAAACGCCTTATTTACATTTGCCTGTTTCAATTTCATAATAAGAGCATCTCTCAAGAGATATTTGGGATGTAAGTGAGTCATTGTGATCTGTTGTCACACTGGCTCTATGTGATATTCAATTCCTGACCTTAATCATATGAGAGACACTGAATGTGTATTTCAGGTCAGCTGCTGTTAGATCTTTCACTAAGTTGTAAAACAGAGAGAACAGGTGCATCCAGACTTGCCAAATCAGATGGTCTGACAAAACTACAAGCTCTTGTTGCTTCACAACAAAAACCATGAGATGACGAATTAATACCTGACATTTTGGTACACTTTGCATCTCTAAGTTCCTTTTACACTTACAGGGCCCTATTGTTATTTTAATAATGAATTAGACCAGTTTCCCCAGAAATACACTACCAGTCAAAAATTTTTGAACAGTAAGATTTTTAATGTTTTTAAAGAAGTCTATTCTGCTCATTAAGCCTGCATTTTTTTTATCAAAATACTTTTTAAATATTTTAAATATTTTTACTATTTAAAGTAACTGTTTTCTAGTTGAATATATTTTAAAATGTAATTTATTCCTGTGATTTCAAAGGTGAATTTTTAGCATCATTACTCCAGTCACTTGATCCTTCAGAAATCATTGTAATACGCTGATTTGCTGTTCAAGAAACATTTTTAATACTATTATTATCAATATTCAAAACAGTTCAACAGTTCAAACAGTACATTTTCAGTATTCTTTGATGGATAGAAAGATTAAAATATTAGCATTCATCTAAAATAAGACGCTTTTGTAATATTATACACTGTACCATTATAGAAAATTATATAAATTAATACTTCTATTTAGCAAGGAAGCTTTAAATTGACCAAATGACTTTTTGAGCAGCAAATCAGAATATTAGAATGATTTCTGAAGGATCATGTGACTGGAGTAATGGAGCTAAAAATTCAGATTTGAAATCACGGGAATAAATTACATTTTAAAATACATTTAGATAGAAAGCTATTATTTTTAATATTAAAAATATATTACATTTTTACCGTTTTTGCTGAAATAAATGCAGGCTTGGTGAGCAGAAAAGACTTCTTTAAAAACATTAAAAATAAAAAAAAAATTGACTGGTAGTGTATTTAAATAAACATTCATTTATTAAATTGTAATTAACATTTATTCAGATATTCAGGTTTAAAATCAGCATCATTTTTTTTTTAATTAGGCTTATAATTTTATAGTTTTTTCTATTACACTTATGGTTTTCTCTGTAAGTGCATATTGAGCTACTCTGATCCAGCTGGATTACACTGGACAGTAAATCCTTGTTTGCGATGGCGCTTGGGTGACATGTTTCCATTGCACTGCCTGAATGCTGTGTGTCACACCTCATCTCCTTAAAGAGCCAAGTCAGATTTGGTAACCCTTTAACCAGTGGCCCTCCAGTTTCCAGGAACCTCAACACTGCTTGTAACTCTGACAAGTCAGCCTTTACATGATGTACAGAGCCATGGCACACGTGCAAACACATGGAGACACTTAAAGACAAGCAAATGAACCGTTTTCTGACATCAGATGTGAATACATAATGAATTACTCTCTTGATTGCTGAGGCAAAACTCCTGTAGCTCAAACACCTGCCAGTTCATTAGAATATAAGCGAGTTTTACTTCATTTTTTCAAAGCTGTCATATTTGACGTAGACTTTATACAACTAAATATAACTAAATTCTTATTCAACCAATGAAATTCTTAAACTTCATGACTGATACAAATCTATATTCACTAAATGTTCCTGTCCTTTTGGGACTTTTATTAAAGTTAATTTCACAATTCACAATTTTAAGATTTCCTGACATTTTAAAAACCCCTGTCAAAAAGGTATTATACATTTTTCTTGATTTCATACTGAAATAGTACATGAAATGTACTTTTAAATAGGTGCCACTTTAAGTGAACTGAATATATCTACTGTAAAAGTCCATTACATTTGGTAACTACACGTTGTGCTTGATATTTTGAGGCTTAAGGACTTATTTTTAAACACCATCACAATTATTGCATCAGGTTAACAGGGTTCATTATGTCAACTTGACGAAAAACATGAATTACACGAGTTGAGTCAACTCTCCCATTATATCCCTATTACAACATGTGTGTTAAATTTACCTTCAGAGCGCACTTTTGTCCGGTTTTCTTGTTGTAGCACTCCACTACTTTGCCGTTAACACCCAAACCCAACACTTGACTGGAGACTTTGTAGTCATCTGTTACGGCATGGCGCTTGATTTCGAGTTTAGGATAGACGGGCAGTGGGAACTGAGTGGAGTCGGTGTCTGTGGACTCGTTCTCCGGTTGAGACGCGGCGTTCTCGCTCGGTTCTGTCTTCTCGCTTTCCGCTTCAGGCTTTGGCTCGGGCGCCTCCGCGTTGTCCGTTTGAGACTTTCCATTCTGGAGCATCTTTTAGATGAAATGAAACTGGTAGACACTCAACGTGGCTTAGGAGGGTCCTTTAAAATCCACAGATAAACTATCCGCACGGGTCCCGCTGTCACCGAGTGACGCTGTTCCGAAAATACACCGGTGATGAATTCCTGTGATGACTGACGGTTACAGAATTACAGCACATTTACCAGCATTAAGACATTTATTTTCTGATACATGTATGTAAAATGTCGGTTTCAACATCACCGGGAAGATTCCCTTTAATAAAGTCCAACCAAAAATTAAAATTCCCTTATGTATAAAGTACAAGTTATAAGAATGGATTCCAAAACAGTGTTATCTAATAATAAAAGTCATATTCACGTTAAGTAAGAAAAGGTCCTGGGTAAAAGTGTCAGACTCAAATGAAAAAGAAAGTGTCTTTTGTCCTGCGGAGTTCCCGTCATTGACTGTAATTGCCGCTGTGCGTGTGTGTGCGTTCACATGGGGTCAGGGTCTGTTGCGGAAGCGGGAGCTGCTGAACCGCTAGTTTCTTAAAGGAGCCGCGCACATTTATTGTCGCAGCGCTTGATCGAGATGACTTGAGTAAGCGTAATTCCCGTTAGAAATTAGATTGAGACAACTAGCCTAAGCCTGCATTACTACATATGTATATATACTACAAGTCAAAAGTTTTTGAACCATAAGATTTTTAATTTTTTAAAGAAGTCTCTTCTGCTTACCAAGCCTGCATTTATTTGATCCGAAGTACAGCGAAATATTTTTAGTATTTGAAATAACTGTTTTCTATTTGAATATATTTTAAAATGTAAGGTATTCGTGATTTTAAAGCTGAATTTTTAGCATCATTACTCTAGTCTTCATTGTCACATTATTCTTCAGAAATCATTCTAATATTCTGGTTTTGCTGTTCAAAAAAACATTTTTTATTATTATTATGTTGAAAACAGCTGAGCGGAATTTTTCTAGGTTTGAACAGAAAGTTAAGAACAGCATTTATCTGAAGCAGAAATCTTTTGTAACATTATAAATTATTTTTATCATCACTTTCGATCAATTTAAGCATCCTTGCTAAATAAAAGTATTAATTTCTATAATTTCTTTCCCCCCTCAAAAAAAAAATAAAAAAAAATAAAATAAAATATATATATATATATATATATATGTACTTATATACTGACTTCCAAGCTGTTGAATGGTAAACTGTTAAAACGCTTTTTATTTTTTGCAATTTTAGATAAATGATTTTTTTTGGATCAGGATTCATCAAAGAATCCTGATGTACTGATGTACTGTTTTAAATATTGAAAAATGTTTTTTGAACAGCAAATCAGCATATTAGAATGATTTCTGAAGGATTATGTGACACTAAAGACTGGAGTAATCATGCTGAAATTTTAGCTTTGGTCACAGGAATAATTGACATTTTAAAATATATTCATAGTTATTTAAAATAGTAAACATATTTCAAAATAAATGCAGGCTTGGTGAGCAGAAAAGGCTTTGTTAAAAAACATCAAAAATTTTACTGTTCATAAACTTTTGACTGGTAGTGTATATATGGTATAAACGAATTTGTATTTATGTCTGTCTAATGTTTACTGCATTTATAATTAAAATGAAAACAATTAAAATCATCTTCATTAATTAAAAACAAAAATAAAATATGAAATTAAAAATGAAGTAAAAATGAGAAATGTTGCCTTTGCAACTAACTAAAACTAAAATGGTAATAAAAATAAATAAAAGCTACATAGAATTATTAAAAAAGTAAAATTTATGATGATGATGACAAAAAGCACAACAAAATTGCTGAAACTTAAATAAAAATTAAAATGAAAACATATTATAATTCAGTTTATTCAAAATATGAATAAACACTGATATACTATCCTAGCGATATAAATATTAAATATTACTAAACATACTAAAATATTAATAAATACTATGCTATAAATATTGCATGACATAGCTTGTGGAGTCCAGTTCATGGTTTGCATGGTTATTGTATTTTCCCATGTTGCTTCAAGCTTTTATTTATTTATGAACCAGTATTTGTTAAAAGTCTAGTAGTCAAGAGCACAAATCAACGCCACACCCTGTTTGATCCAGTGCCCTTGGGTACGATCTGTGGGCAGCTCAACTGCAATTACGTAGTTGGTTGAGTGCCCGGTGGTTGAGAGAGTTCCTGTGGAAGAGAAACAAAACTTTTCTGATCGCTGTGGTAGAACACAAACCAAATTTTCACATAAATTACAATGACTTTACAGGATGTACAGTAATGAAACATTAACAAAAGACTGGCAGGTTTCACAAAGAAATGCTATTCAAGTTGCTCACCAGCACGGGTAAGAGTTTTATAGATTGGACACACGTAGATTCCAGATTGAGGGGGTTTGCGGTTTGGAACCGGTACCATCCAGATAACAGCCATCTCTGTGTAAAGCTCTTTGGGACGGGATTCAGCAAGCTGGCCTGTCACTGCATCCCAGCGTGCTCCTTCAAGATAAAGTCCGTGGATGAAGCAGCCAATGTCGGGCCTCTCGTTCAGCTCTGCGACTGCTTCCTTCATCACCTAAAAGAGGATTCAAACAGAGGAAATAAAATAAAAGAATCAAGACACATGGTTCCTAAAAACATGCACCTCATGCTGTTTAGATATGCAATAGAACATTCTATTCCAATGTTTGACCTTCTCACTTCTCTTAATGGCCTATCGAATATCAAGTTTGCTTTGAGATCTTAATATGGAAACATAGCTGGGACTTTAAATTGCATTACACAGAGTTTAATGCAAGAAAGGATTGCTGGTGAAAGCAAATTAACCACCTTGAAGTCAAAAGCAATGGTGTCAATGGAGACAGAAGAGCTACGGGCAAAGTTCTGCAGGGTTCCTGTGAGGAAGGCCTGGGGGAAGAAGAAACCACTGATCCAGAAAACAGCAGGAATGCCATCTGCGATCCAGTTCTGCAAAAAGCTTATGCGCTGGACCAGATCTGACACCCAGGAAGCCAACGGCTTAAGAGACGGATATGCCTGGGAAAATATCAAAAGAACAATATTATGCTACTTGTGTCCCATTAAAATATTTTAAAAGTCTAAGCCCTAAGCCTCAATAGTCATAGTGCCAATTCTAATTTTAGTTTCATGCATGAGAGTTTGATATGAAAGCTTGTTTCCACCACTGAATAAAAAATAAAAAAAGATTATTGTGACTCATTTCAAAATTGCGTGATATAAATTTACAATTGCGAGTTATTAGTCAGAATTGCAAGGAAAAACAAGATATAAAAAGTCTGATTCTATATCTCAAAATTCTGACTTAGCTCGTAATTGCGTGTTATAAAGTCAAAATTGCGGTATAAACTCGCAATTCTAAGAAAAAAACTGAACTGCGAATTTATTTCTCAGAATTGCAGGTTTATACCTCACAATTCTGACTTCGTAACTCACAATTCTAAGAAAAAGTCACAATTACGAGATGGAAACTTGCAACTGTGAGAAAAAAAACATCACAATTGTTAGATAAAAAGTCACAATTACCTTTTTTAGTTTATTCAGTGGCCGAATCTGGCCTTCATAGTTCACACAGTCATGAACTAGTAACAAAAACATTCAGTGCATGTCTTGCATGGTTTGGGAGATTCTTACCTTGGCCTTCCATAGTTCTGGGACAGCGTTGATGAACAGACTGTTAGACATCAGCTCCAGTTCAGATGACATAACCACCAAACCCTTCAAAGCCTTCACCAGATCATTGAGACTCTGGGAAATCACTGATAACAACTTGTTATATCTGTGAGAATGATAGAGAAGTGCATTTTTAGAGTGTTTAGTGACAAAGTAAATTGTAGTGTATATATATATATATATATATATATATATATATATATATATATAATTATTTCTTATTTTATTTATTTATTGGTGATATACAGTATACAGTATAATGTATAATAGTAACATTATTAAATATTATTACAGATTAAAATAACTATTTTCTATTTTAATATATTATAAAATGTAATTTATTCCTGTGATTGCAAAGCTGAATTTTTAGCAGTCATTGCTCCAGTCTTCAGTGTCACTTGATCCTTTGGAAACCATTTTATTATGATTTACTGCTTAAGAAGTATTTCTTATTAGCGTTAAAAACACTTAATATTTTTGGGTTTTTTGATGAAATTTGATGATTTACTTGAAACAGAAAACTTACCTTATAACCTCCTGAACCAAAACAGTGTTCATAGATTCTTCATACATGACAGGGTATTTATTCATGACTTCCTGCACATTTATGAGACTGGGAATCTTCTCCACAATCCCCTCCACTATTTCCTCTATGATCTTAAGGTGTAGAAGAGAAAATAGTGTGTTTTAAACCTTAAAAGCATATGCAGCATATGCATTTTACATCACAGGTGTTAAGCGCAATCCATAATTGCAGTGGCAGTCACTACGGTAATCACCTCAAATCACCTCTACATTTGAAAACATATGCATACTTTTAAAAATGAAATGCATGGTTGTTTAAAATGCTGCACAACCATCTGGCCTTCTAAAACTATAGATTATCTATTTAGGCTTGTTTCACTATATTTAATCATCATTGAAGAGCACAGTCCCATGCAAAACTTATATACATTAAGTTTAAATAATTGTATGTAGTATTAATATGACACATACCTCATCTCTGGACTTGCCTCCACTGGCTGCTGCTCTGGGCTGGAGCTTTACTAAAGTTCCCAGGAGAGTAAATGTCTCATTCTGTGCAAAGCTGATGTTGGCATTGTCATGGAGGCCAAAGATCTCCGGCGAGTCGTTAATTGGTAGACCACGAAAGTATGTCAAATAACCCTGCACAAAAAATTTGATGTATTGTATAACTCTAAACACAACAGAATATAAAACTGTGCTGAACTGTGAGCCTGTGGAGGGAAAAGTTCAATTTGCACTGATCTGAGATCAGCTTTATTGTTTTTCATAATATCTAATGGTTAATAGACATCAGTTCTGGACCTTGACATTGTTCTCAGTGCTGATTTGTCTGTATTCTCCAGAAGGAGAGTAAATGTGTTCAGGGCCCAGGACAGCAGGGCAGTAGAAATCCTCCAGGATGTTTAGGATGCAACGTCGATCCCAGTTGTCCGTCACACGGCCCCCATAGTTTATCTCCCCCGCAGTATACTTCAAAACCTGAACAGAGAGGAGAGACATCAGTAAGATTTGTGAGTGTGGCTTCCTTTATACATAATAAATATATAAACACTACCAAATATAGATGTTCTGTAACTACTTGAAATGGCATGTTTATAGTCACCCAATATATACTTAATCAGCTAAGGATGTGCACAAAGGAAGGGAAATACTCTACAGAGAGATTTGAAACTGTGTGTGTGGCAAGAGAACGTCTGGTTTTGCCTTGTATGGGATGTCCTGATACTCATCCAGGAACATTTTCAGCTGGCTGATGCAGATGTGCAGGTCCCCATCCGTAAACTCATATGGAATGTTAAATCCTAGTGGGCCGAATTTCCTGCGCTCAATAGCATTTCCATGAAAAAGGCACAGGGATAGGAGGAGAGCTTTAAATTCTGCTGTCTGCCAAAAACAGAGAGAGAGTAAAAGAGAAGGTCAAAAGTTTACATGCACCTTGCAGAATCTGCAAAACATTAATTATTTTAACAAAATAAGAGAGATGCATGTTATTGTTTATTTTGTACTTACCTAATTTACTTACCTTCCTTCATTTATAAAAATGACCCTGTTCAAAAGTTTACACACGCTTGATTCTTAAAACTTTGTTGTTACCCAAATGATCCACAGCTGTGTTTTTTTGTTTAGTAATAGTTGTTCATGAGTCCCTTGTTTGTTCTGAACAGTTAAACTGCCTGTTCTTCAAAAAAAAATCCTTCAGGTCCCACAAATGATTTGGTTTTTCAGCATTTTTGTGTATTTAAACCCTTTCCAACAATGACTGTATGATTTTGAGATCCATCTTTTCACACTGAGGACAACTAAGCGACTTGTATGCAACTATTACAGAAGACTGAAATGCTCACTGATGCTCCAGAAAGAAAAACAATGCCTTGGTGAGCATAGGAGTCCTCTTTCAAAAAAATTAAAAATAAATATCTTACTGACCCCAAACTTTTGAACAGAAGTGTATATTTGCCATAATCCTAATTAAATACATTAGACAAAGAAAACATGTGCTTCTTTTCAGAGAAACAGAACAGAAACCTTAGTGCAGGAAGTGATGAAATCATCAGTGAGGCTGGCGTAGGTCCTCAGGAGATTGGCTTTAATGCCTCGTGGTGGTTCTATGGTCATCTTGGAACCATTCTGCAGAATTGACACTGGGAACTTGCTGCTGGGCAGACTAGTGAGCCAAAGACGGAAATCCCGATGGACCTATGGAACAAGTAGTTTTCTCAATATATTTAAATGAGGTTTTGAAAAAAATAAATATAACACAAATAACTGGTTTCTCTGACAAGCGGTCAGTAAAAACTGAAATAGCAAGTGAGGTGTGTCAAACCTTGTCAGGATCGATGTTCTCAATGAGTCTCTCCAAAGATGGCATCCAGCTGGGAGCGAGGTGGCAGTTCTGGAAGAAGACCCACTGTCCTTTCTCCATGGCACTGTGCATCATAGCTTCAGCACAGGGGCCCTGATATACAACCAATGCTGTCAGACTAATACAGTCAATATACTCAAATGTGACCCTAGACCACAAACCCAGTCATAAGGGTCAAACGCTGGATAAATAAGCTTTCCATTGATTTATGGTTTGTTAGGAATTAGAATAGAACAATATTTGGCTGAGATACAACTATTTGAAAATCTGGAATTTGGAATCTGAGGGTGCAAAAAAATCAAAATACTGAGAAAATTGCCATTAAGGTTGTCCAAATGAAGTTCTTAGCAATGCATACTACAAATAATTTTTTTTTATATAAATATAACAAGTTTTGATATATTTACAGTGGGAAATTTACAAAATATCTTCATGGAACATGATCTTTACTTAATATCCTAATGATTTTTGGCATCAAAGAAAAATTGATAATTTTGACCCCTATAATGTATTGTTGTATACTGCTACAAATATACCCGTGCTACTTATGACTTTCGTGGTCCAGGGTCATAAATATACACAGATATAGTGTCTTATGGTGTGTCCAAAATCACTGACTCGTTGACCTTTCCATCAATAATGCCTAAACAATGCATACCAATTGAGTGCACAAACAAGTGTTCATCACACCATATACAGTACTAGAAATCAGAATGCACTGTGGGAATAAATGAGTGAATGAATGTAGGGTTCACTATATATACACTATATATATGGTAGCTCACTATATAGGTAATGGAATCGGTTTCATACACAGTTTTGGTCCATGTTTAACTGGACACATTTCACTATATTACAGTAAGTGATAACAAACATACATATACACATATAAAAAGACCTTAAAATGCTTTTAAAAGTTGCACTAAAGAGAACTACGTGCACTAAAGACATGATCTGCAAGTTTACGTTGTTATGACACTAGTGTAATGTTGAATATTCATGTAAACTGTTTGGTTGAGCCTGTATGTCAGGTATGTCACAGTTCTTTAGTAGGCGGCACAGAACATTACAGGCTTTCATAAACTTTAAATAGGAACATAATTAGCACTAGGGTGAGAAGTCATCTTTTATTAGCATGCGTCTACTGAGAAGGAAAAATGTATGGAGAGTGTTTCAGGGTCTCAAAGGTGTGAGGGTGGATACTTGGAACTAAAATGCCATGTAGGATGTACTTAAAGGGATAGTTCACCCAAAAATGAAAATTACCCCATGATTTACTCACCCTCAAGCCATCCTAGGTTTAAATGACTTTCTTATTTGAGACGAAACAGTCGGAGTTCTATTAAAATATGACCTGGCTTTTCCAAGCTTTATAATGATAGCTAATAGCTGTTGATATTTTGAAGTCCAAAAAAGTGCATCCATCCATCATAAAAAGTACTCCACATGGCTCCGGGGGTTAATAAAGGCCTTCTGATGTGAATCGATGTGTTTGTGTAAGAAAAATATTGATATTTAAAACATCCACTAACTGTTGTACACACATTCATGAGAGAAAGCGGCATTCCAGCAGACTTCAGACTCTCAACACCCATTCACTGCCATTATAAAGCTTGAAAGAGCCAGGACATTTTTTAATATAACTCTGACTGTATTCGTCTGAAAGAAGAAAGTCATATACACCTAGGATGGCTTGAGGGTGAAAAATTATGCCGTACTTTTCATTTTTGGGTGAACTATTCCTTTTAACATTAAATTGTGGGTTGTTGGGTTTTTTGTTTTATTTTTTGTTTTTTTTGCAGAGACAGCTTAGTTTGACTCTACATTTATGATACCAGTTTCTGTTTTGTGTTCTCACCTGTCCTTGGCCAAGAGAGATGGCACTCATCTTCTTTGAAAACTTCATGACCTCTGCAAACTTATAGAGGTCAGCAGCGGGGTCGGTACCAGGAGAAAGTACAAAAATGAGAGGGGTGGAGGGAGATGAATCTTTAAACACCACAGACAGGTCTGATGTCTGAGAGACAAAAGAAACATGGTGGAATGAGAAAGAGATTATGAGAAATCATTACCAAAAACAGTGAGTCACACGGAAAAAAATTATTAGCATGACTCAAAAATATGCAAATACCTGCTAAAGGGTGAATTAAAATTAACCTCTGGTTTTTTAACATTCAAATACAAACTTCTCACATAAAGAGTGCTTTTTTTTCCCCTACAGGGAAATAACGCGAATACAGTTAACTGTTTAAGTAAAACTGTTTGCACTACAAACCAGTGTGCTTATAATTAAGATAATACATCAAAATAATATGGTAAGACACACCAATTTGCAACACCAAGCAGAAAAATTAACTGTTTTGTACAGCTAAAAATAGCTGGATGTGAATGAGATCGGAAGCTAGATCTATAAAATTTACAAATTGCTGTCCCTACTCTTACAGGAAGAAAAAGGTGGATATAGAGCATATGTGTGGGTACCTGTGGCTCAATGAAGTTCTGACCCAGCTGTGAAGCCACAAAGTCCTGCAGGCCGTGAGTGAGCCGGTCGGCTCTCAGACAGCGCAGAACCAGCAGTTTCTGAAATGAGTCTAAACCATTGTCCCACTCGCCAGGAAGAAGCTCCCTGTTCACATACATATGGTTATAAACTGAAAATCTAAACCTGACATGCACAGTAACAGTACCATTTACAACCTCTAACAGGGCCAACAAGGGTTTTTATGGCTACCTGTGTGGCTGGCTGCTGTCGAATATACTTTTGAATGTGGATTCATGCTTGGAAAAGCTCTCTGGCAGGTTATTAAAGGTGGGCAGGGAACTCAGTGCCAGTATGTCCTGCCAGGCTCTCATGGACAGCCAGTTTGGAGCAGGATTTGGAGCCTGATCCTGGGGCCGGCCACCTGATAACAAGTATCGCCACTCAGCCTGATACACAGATACACACACGTTATTATTTTTTCATCACTACGAGCATGAAGAATGATATGACAACACAGTGTTGACTGTTCATTTGCTTCTATCACAACACAATCAAATAAAGCTGGATTTATAGTGGAATAAAGATGAATAGCAGCTTGAGTGATAAAGATCATAAGAAAATGAGACAGAACTTAACTTAATGAACTTTTTTTAAAATGTCCTTGCATGATAATCTAAATATTTGCTGGATGGAAAGAAAGAGAATGAGATAATGAAAAAAAAGGTTTTTTTTGTCAAACTAACCATATCAATCTTGCTGTCATTCATCAGGATTCTGGCACAAAGCAGGAAGGCAAACATCAGCTTGTGTTTCTCAAAAAGGCTGCGACAGACATTACTGTACAAGCTGAAGGTGAAGAACTCGTTAATGTTGAAAATACGCTCCTTCACTTTATCTGTGGGGAAATAAGCCAGGATAGTAAGCTAATCAGAATTTATATTGTTTATTAATTAATACTGTAAATGTCTATGAGATCATGTCTAAAACTGTGGTTCCCACTGTCTTGGTAAACCCGGATATACACTGGTGCTCAAGATTTTGAGGTCGTTAATTTGATTAACAATACAGAAAAAAACAGTAATATTGTGAAATATTATTACAATTGAAAATAGTGGTTTTCTATTTTAATATACTTTAAAATAGAATTTATTGCTGTGATGCAAAGCTGAATTTTCAGCCTCATTACTTCAGTATTGAGTGTCATATGATTCTTCAAAAACATTCTAATTTGCTGAATTATTATCAATGTTTTAAACAGCTGTGTTGTTTAATACTTTTTTTAAAATCTGGATTTATCATGAATAAATCGTTAAAAAGAACAGCATTTATTTAAAATCGAAATCCTTTGTAACAATATACACTACCGTTCAAAGTTTGGGGTTAGTACATTTTTTCTTTCCTTCCTTCTTTGAAAAAAATGACTACTTTTATTCAGCAAGAATGTGTTAAACTGATAAAAAGTGATCTTATATCATATAGCTATATTTCAAAATTAACAAATTCATTTAAATTTATAATACTGGAAAGTCATGTAAATTAATAAAATAAAAATAACCCCATGGGCATTTTCTTTTAATGGAATATACATTTTTCTAGTTATACCAAGCTCAAAAATTGAGAGAAATTGTCAGTGAAAATATATATTTTATATAAACTTTATCCTTATTTATCTTTATCCATTAAATCACAAACTGAAAAAATTTTGTGGCCTTTGAATATTGTTGTGAGCAATGTACAATGACCTTTAAGTCAAAAAGGTTGATAACCACTAGTCTAAAAAACATTTGCAGGTTCTTCAGTGCAGAAGGTCACTAAAAGAAGGACGTGTGTTCACCTGCTTGCTTTGAGTTGGCAATGCCACTCATAAAGATCCCCAGGAACCACTCCAGAGAGTACTGGTACATTGGGTCCACATTTGACAGATCTGACACACAGAAGAAGAGGATCTGTGCTCTGACAGCCACCGGGACGTATTCCAAACGTGTGGCGTCAATGTCCCTCTCAGTCGCCTCAGCTGCAGTCACTTTAGCCTAAAATTTGATAGTAGATTTCAACAACAGATGCTAAAATATTAGCTCATCTAGAGAGGCAGATACAAGCATTCCTTTTAGTCATACCTGAATTTCTTCAGCTTTGACTTTGGAGGCCGCAAGCACTCTTATCAGTTCCTCGTCATCGACAGGGTTTCCCTCTGAAGAGCTCAGTCGGAATAGTATCTGATCTTCTATCTCCTTTAACTCTTGTTTCATTTGTGCATTACTCACAATGAGTTGGTTCTTCGCCCTTTCTAGATCAGGTCGCTCTTCAGCTACGAGACACCCTAGTAGCTGATCCTCTAGTCCACTATATGAATGTGCACAGAAACCCAACACATGTAAAATTCAGAATCCACCTGACAACCTAAAAGCTTTCATTATGTTGATGTCTAAATAAATTTAAAGGGAACGCCAGGTATTGAGGCTTGTATGGCTTAATATAATGTAAATGATATCTGAAATGTGTAGTAGAAAAACCTTTGACAGACTTTTTTATTTTTACCGCAACACAAC
Organism: Labeo rohita; assembly: GCF_022985175.1. NCBI lineage: Eukaryota > Metazoa > Chordata > Actinopteri > Cypriniformes > Cyprinidae > Labeo > Labeo rohita. The sequence continues at coordinate 19,156,698 of NC_066879.1, read as the reverse complement.
TTGTAAAATAAAATACTGATAAGATGCCATTGTGCAGTGTTTGGATGTAATTTTCAGTCTAGGGGCAACAAGAGAAGCGATGTAAGTCTTTACTGCTTTTCTAGTGGTGAGAAGAGGTCAAAAAGAATGGGAGGATACCTATGAACAAATAAAACTCCCTAAAGACCCGGATCTTTGTTCTCTCCGCTTTAGCCCTGATGCCTATGAGGCTTTTCGTCGAACACAGCTACTGAAAGAGCTTACAAATGGCAGAGATAAGAAACGCTAGATGCCATCCTGGCAGGATGTAAACATGTGACATTTGTCATTTCTCAGCACAGACTTTACTCAATAATTGGGGGCATCCTGACTCCTTGTGAGGAAAATCAATGGTACGGCATTTGGTTTAAACCTACGCTAATTCATCGCCAACTGTAAGCTCTTTCAGTAGCTGTGGTCGTTGTATCAGTATTTTATTTTACGAGTTGTGCCGTGGTAACTCACCGAGTGCAACCATTTCATGTCTTCAAAATAATGGCGTCCCCATAGTCCAAAATATGTATAAAACGATGTGGATTTTTAAAATACAGTAAATCTTTCATGGGTTTTCTAACACATATTTTAGTAAGAGACATAATTTACATAATATTAACCCATACAAGTCTTAATACCCGGGGGTTCCTTTAAGAGCAATACCTGGGTGAGAGAGTGAAGTTAATGAGAGTCACTTTAGTAGAGATCTCCGGTGAGTAATGTGGGTTGGGCAGCTTTGTGGTGATGTACATCTTGAAGTCGTCATGATAGTGAATGACAGTGTCTCCGAGCTTTAGAACTGTGTTGCCTTCATGGGTATAAGTCTGAAGAGAATACACTCAAGAAAGTCAGATTTAAACTACAGGCATTTTAAAAACACTTTAAAAATAGATCTAGTCTTAGAATGTTCATATTCATGTGATGGCTCATTTTAAGCCTTATTTTATAATCTATTTACACAGAAGAGTGATGTATACCTGTCGTAGGAGCACAGGGTCCAATGCAGGGTCTAGCTCCTCCCCGACATTCTCCAGCAAGCAAGGCTTTCCAAAGCGGATAGCATTTTCTAAACTGCGCAGGAAGTCTCGATCACTCAGCTTCATCACAGCTAATGTATTATCACGCTCCTGCGGAAACAGAACAGAAACAAAAGTCCATGAGAAAAGACAGAAACAAAATTACATTGGGGTAAATTATACAGTGCAGTATGCACAATACTTTTCAAAAGTTAGGGGTCAGCAAGGAAGTTAGCAAAGAAGGACACATTAACCTGATCAAAAGTGACAGGAAAGACATTTAGATAGTTACTGTGTTACAATGTGATTTCTCTTAAAAATGAAAAATAAAATAACTTATCGGTTTCTAAAATGTTTTTTTTTTTTAATCACATATAATAATAAATTAAAATGTTTACTCAAAGATCACGTGACACTGTAGACCGGAGTAATGATGCTAAAAATTCAGCTTTGCCACCATAAGAATAAATTACATTTTAAAATCTATTAAAAACAGAAAATAGTCATTTGAAATTATAATAATATTTCCACAACATTACTGTTTTACTGTAATTTTTGATCAACTATATGCAGCCTTGGTGAGCATACAAGATATCTTTTAAAAACATAAAAAAAAAGTATTAACCCAACACTTTTGGACACTTTTTTATGTAAGATAAAATGTTTTTAGTATAATTCTGTATAATTCTTACCATGTTTTTAATCCACTTGTTGGCCTGTCCCTGCGGATCGATAAACAGAGGCCATCGCTGAGAGTATTGTGTGATTACTCCGTTCTCCACAGAAAGACTATCCTTGGGCAGCCCTGCAATCTTCACAAAAAAATTACACACATAAATACACTTAAAATGTTAATAATTAGCATATTTACATAAACATGGCAGGATTTATGTCTATGCTCTAAAGTACTTATGTGTTGGTCTCTAACCTGCCAAGAGCGGATTTTGACTTTGTCTCCCAGTGTGCTGATCAGGTTGGGCCGTTCTGTGTGAGGGACTGCCAGTTCTTTAAAACCCCTGAGCCACTCCTCAGCCATTGCTAAACGATATTCTCCCTGCAGAAATCATATTTACATCAGGAAAATGTGCTTATTCGTGACCCTGGATCACCAAACCAGTCAGAAGGATCATTATCTGAAAGTTGAATAAATAAGCTTTCCATTGATGTATGGTTTGTTATGACAGGAAAATATTTGGCTGAGATAAAACTATTTGAATATCTGGAATATGAGGGCGCAAAAAAATCACCTTTAAAGTTGTCCAAATTAAGTTTTTTATATATTTATGGTAGGAAATTTACAAAATATCTTCATGGAACATGATCTTTACTTAATATCCTAATCATTTTTGGCATAAAATCAATCATTTTGACCCATACAATGTATTTTTGGCTATTGCTGTATAACCGTGCTACTGATGACTGGTTTTGTGGTCCAGGGTCACATTTGTCAAGAATTTAATGTTAAAAAAAATGAAAAATATAATTCCTATTAATTTCTTTTGATTTTAGAGTGAAATTTTACCTGGTTTTGAACAGGATTTGTAAACAACCACTTTCATAATTAATTCTTTAAAATATACAAACATCATTCTATCCAACATGTGTTTTCCCTGCCACACTCCCACACACTCACAGTGAAGGGTCCGAGGTAAGCTACGTATCCTGCAGCGAGTAGCACATCTCCTGCCACGTTATTCACCATGTACTCCAGCTGCTGAACTGTCTCTCTCCACCGCACCTTCTCATCAGCCAGACCACCAATCAACTGCCACACACAACATCCCGTGTCTGAACCTCTATGTGCTCAGTATAAACTCGAGTATAGTATAGTAAATAGTATAGTAAAATCACTAGTCATATACACTACCAGTCAAACGTTTTTTGTTTTTTTTTAGTTTTTTTAAGAAAAAAGACTCTTCTGTTCACCAAGCCTGCATTTATTTGATCCAAAGTACAGCAAAAACAATAAAAGTTAAAAAGTAAAAATATTTTTACTATTTAAACTAACTATTTTCTATTTGGATAAATCTCAAAATGTAATTTATTCCTGTGATTTTAAAGCTGAATTTTTAGCACCAGTCACATGATTATTATTATGTTCAAAACAGCTGAGCAGATTTTTTCAGGTTTCTTTGCTGAACAGAATAGCATTTATCTGATATAGAAATAATTTGTAATATTATATGTGCCTTTATCATCACATTTAGTCAATTTAAAGAATCCTTGCTAAATACTGATTTTTGGATCTTTGTATTCACCAAAGAATCCTAAAAAATGTACTCAGCTGTTTTAAATATTGATAATAATTTAAAAAATGTTTCTTTAACAGCAAATCAGTTGACACTGAAGACTAGAGTAATGATGCTGAAAATGTAGCTTTGATCACAGGAATAAATTACATTTTAAAATATATTAAAAAAGAAAGCAGTTATTTTAAATAGTAAATATATTTCACAATATTACTGCTTTTGCTGTATTTTGGATAAAATAAAGGCAGGTTTGGTGAGCAAAAGAGAATTCTTTAAAAAACATTAAAAATCTTGACTGGTAGTGTATATCATACTGATGCAAATCAGGTATAAGGTATAAGAAGTTTGACTGGCCAATGTTGCAGTCAAATTAAACAATTCAGACGGTTTTCCTCTACTTACCTTATCTGCACGGATCAATCTGATCTCACACAGCTGACATTTGGCATCAAGCTCATCTCTCTTGCTTAGGCATTCATGATACTTAGCCTGCAGGGTGGCAATGCCCTCCTCTACAGCTGCTAGTTTCTCCTTAGCATCATCCAGAATGCGCTGTGTTACAGCCAGATCTTCCTGAGCTTCCTGCAAGGCTTGCTGCTCACATACACATAGAAACACATTAATTTATTAAAATTAGCCCCAGTTTTGATCTGTTCACAACAGCTTTAACATTATAAGTATTATACTGAACAGCTTTAGGCAGAAAACTGCTTAAAATGAGTCAGACACATAAAATAAATACACAAATCAAGCATGCACATTTAAGATAAATAATGGATTTAGCAGAAAGGAATCAGGCTCCTACCCGTTTGGGCTCTACAGCTCTGGCCACAAAATGGTACACATGCATTGCTCGCACCCACTGACAGATGGAAGTACAAGCTTTGGAAACCTTGGCGATTGAGTCAGGCTGGAACTCTGGGTTGTCAATGTAAGGCTGAACTTGTTTGATCACTGCATCTGGGATGTTGTCCTGTGGGATAAAAGACAAGAGCAATGGAAATTATACATTGCAGGCTTTTAGATGTAAAAAATCTAAGATTATGAGATTAAAGTCATAATATTTCGAGAATAAAGTTGAAATTATGAGAATAAAGTCAAAGTATTATGAGAATAAAGTTGAAATTACGAGAATCAAGTAGAAATACTACGAAAATAATGTCAAAATACTACAAGAATAAAGTTGAAATATTTCGAGAATAAAGTTGAAATTACGAGAATAAAGTCGAAATACTACGAGAATAAAGTCGAAATATTACGAAAGTCAAAATACTGTGAGAATAAAGTTGAAATATTACGAAAGTCGAAATACTATGAGAAGAAAGTTGAAATATTTTTCGAGAATAACATTGAAATTACGAGAATAAAGTCTAAATATTATGAAAGTAAAGTCAAAATACTACGAGAATAAAGTAATATTTCGAGAATAAAGTCAAAATTACGAGAATAAAGTCGAAATTACGAGAATAAAGTCGAAATACTATGAGAATAAAGTCATAATATTTCGAGAATAAAGTTGTAATATTTCGAGAATAAAGTCAAAATTACGAGCATTTGAGTAAATTAAGCGGCATTTGAGTAAATCATCATTCCGATTACAATAATGAGACATTCGTTTCATTAAATTCCGGTGGCCTGGTAACTTATCCTGGCGCTCTCAATCTGGGCCATTTGCATGCTCAATATAGGCTATACTCTCAAAATATTATTACTTAAATTTCTACTAAATATTATTATTTTTTATTTTATTTCTTTGTTCTCGTAAAATTTCAACTTTATTCTCGTAATTTTGTCTTGATTTTTGAAATATTACGACTTTAATCTCATAATCTCAGTTTTTTTTTATGTGGCACTAAAATACCATGGAAAATAACAATTCTAATGTCAACATAAAAGTGTTAAAATTTCACCTTGTCATACTTGAACAGACTGTCCAGAAACTTTCCTGGATCCTGCAGAAGGCCTTTTCCTGCATCCCAGTAGTCATCGACCTTCTCTCCGAGCTTCTCTCCTGCAACCTTCTTGGGTTTGATACCCTTCAGGATACAGACGGCTTCTATAACCAGCTTCACTCCTTGAGGAGGCCTCTGCATAGCCCGCACCTACAGGACGTATAAAACACACACACACCCTTCCTTGTGAGCTGACCAATATGGTGACAGATATTAACAGAAAATATGATGTATGCACCTCAACGACATCATTCTTTTTCAGCGATTTCAGGCTAGCGAGTGCAGCGTCCAAGGCAGGAAGTGCTTCATTCAGATCTTTCTGAGCATCATCAGCGATGGCCTGTGCCACACAAGCCTTTTCAGTGGCTTTAGCTTCCTCAGCCTGCACCGCTACACGGGTCTCCTCAGCTACCACTGTGTCTTCCTACACACACACATATATTTCAGGCAACAAAAAATAACATGAAATTTTATTAATTCATGTTTGCATTCCTAAATTTATTCATTCACTTTTATTTTCTCCATCGTGATGACAGTGTCCTTGGCTGCTTCCTCCAGCTGAGGCCTCATCATCTCCAACTCTTCCTGCATCTTGCTCACATCCTCTGCTGTACTCAGCAGCTACACACATACACATAAACAATCGTAAACACTTTTGTAGATACTGTCGAATGTGTATAAAGAAGACAAATAACCTTGTCCAGGCCAGTTTTCATTCTCTGTCGAGCGCTGTGTAGCTCCTGCTTCTTCTGGCCAATCAGAGATGAGAAGATGCTAAGGAGCTCCAAGTAACTCTTAGGAGTGACGTAGTTGTAGCGGCAAAGTTCAGCCAGGTACTGCTCACACTTTTGGGACACCATTTGATGGATCTCAACACACATCAGTGCCTGTACAAAGAGACAACACATCAGTTTTACAATTTTGTATATTTACACATGCTTAGAAATCACACACTTTTACTGACCAGGCTTTGGATGGCAGTAGGGCTGGCTTCCAGTTCTGGAAGCTCATTGAGGAAAGATGTTGCTACAGACTGTAGTGCCTCCTGTGGCCATGCACTGAACCAATCAATGGTGCAGCAGTTGACAAGTGAGGGGAACTGCCTGAGGCGAGCCCGAAACACTTCCCCTACTGGACTGTAGATGGAGACAGAGAACACAGATCTTGAGACAGTTTCCAACTGTCTACTGTACATTTCAATCTTGAATATTATGGGATATCTTTCTAAAAAATGAGACCGCAGACAAAAAATTAATTTTGCATGCAAGACTGTATTTGTAGAACTGAAATATCAACAGATGTATTAATATGAAGTTAAACCTCATGCAGAGAACAGTGTGGATGTTCCTGCGGACTCTCTTAATGTAGGCTGCCATGAGATTAGCTTTTGTGGGCTGCTGGCCCATGTCTTGAACCACAGGTTTCATGGCAGTCAGGATACGCTCCTGCTCCTCTGAAGTATAAAGATTGGGCACGTCGCCAGAGTTCAGGATGTTATTCACATCCTCCAGGAAAGATTCGCTCTTAATCTGAAAACCAGCAGGTAAGACAGAAGAAATGTGTTGAAGACTTGGACAGCAAGTTGTTGTGTGTTTGCCAATAGTGTCAAGGTGATTTTCTTACAGATAAATCTTTTAGGAACATAGGAACATTTCTAAAGGATCATGTGACACTGACGACTAGAGCAATGGCTGCTGAAAATTCAGCTTTGCATCACACAAATAATACAGTGACGCATTGCTGCCACACACATATTATTTTTTCCACTTAATTATGCCATAATAACATCTTTTCTCATAATAATGATATTTTGTTATGTTGTTAAACTGACAATTATCTCATTAAACGACATCTTTTCTCATAATAACAAGTTTTTATGTTGTTAAACTGACAATTATCTCATTAAAAAGACATCTTTTCTAGTAATAACAAGATATTTTCTCATTAAAACAACAATGATCTCATTAAAACGATATCATTTCTACTAATAATGAGATATTTTCTCGTTAAAATTACATATTTTCTCATAAAAACGAAATGTTATGTTGTTAAACTGACAATTATCTCATTAATAACGAGATGTTTTCTTGTTAAAATTACATCTTTTCTCATAAAAATGAGATATGTTGTTAAAACAACATAATTATCTTGTTTTAATAACATCTTTTCTCGTTAAAACGACATATTTAAAGCATAAGCTCATTTGTTTTTACCCATAAACAAAAAATACGAAAAATAGCTTAATTTCTGTTTTTCAGTTTTTCAAACAAAATAAAAATAATAAAAACAAAAATACTAATAATAATAAAATCAAAGTGTTTGTCATTTCTTTTTATTTCTTCGTATTTCAATTTGTTGTTAAATCAAACAATAAGTCATTCAAATAAATATTCCAGGCCCAGAGTCGATTATTCAGAAATATCTTATCTGCTCTGATCATCTTAAATGAGTTTAATGTTGTTTTAACGAGATGTGTCATTTTAATGAAATAACATCTTGCTATTACGAGAAAAGATAAAATGACATAACATCTTGTTATTATGACATAATTGAGTAGAAAAAATAAAATGTGTGCGGCAGCAATGCGGCACAGTAGAATAAGTTCATTTTAAAATAAATTCAAATAGAATACAGTTACATTAAATTCTAATAGTATTTAACAATAATACTGTATTTACTGTATTTCTGATCAAATAAAACTAGGGTTAGTAAGCATCAGAGACTCTTACAGTCTCTTTTGAACAGTATATATACAATCTGGCATCTAATGTGAAAGTGTTTATAATCTGTGTCTCACCTGTGTATCTACAAACAGGAAGGTGATTTGCACATTCCTCAGACCAGCCTTTAGCATGATGTTCTTGATGTCCTCTCTCCACTCTACAAGGCCATAGTTCTTGGAGAGTTCAATCTGGAAGCACTCATATTCAGCTCTGTCAATATAAGCACAGTCACTATCAGAAAATTTTTGTTCAACAATGAATAGATAGGGTCTTTAATTTGGTGTATCATTTATGGATGGTTTCCAAATGTATGACTGAATGTTCAGTTTGATGCTGGGATATAATGACAGGAGTCAGACTATAATCATTTCTTTGTGGGTGGCCATGTATAGAGACATTTCTAAATCAATTATCAAAAGTATTAACTTCAGTTTAAGATCTAGCTAGTGACTATTTTCATATGTTGTAACTTTGTAACAACTTAGAAAAAATCATGATTTCTTTGTGTAGAATTATTGTAAAATGATGTTTTTGTATTATATGTCACAGCTTATTAGATGAGCTCAGATAGTTGGTAGTAATATTGAACGTTGCTCGCATATGCTTTCCAGGCATGAAATTATAATTCTTTTCAGTTCTACATGGGTGGCAGAGCAACAAGATTTAAAAGTGTTGATGTCAAAATTGTTAAAGTTTTAAACACAGTTTCAATTGGTGGGTCAGTATGACTTCTGGTTTTGATCAAACAAAGCCTTATTCAACTGACTCTCATTAGTGATGCTAATTATATTTTAAGGGTTCAGCACAATAACTCTTCAGCTCTCACATGTGTGTGGCAAGCCTGGTAAGGGACTGGCGTCCACTGCCACCAACTCCTAACAGCAAAGCGTTCCCCAGGGGCTGGCGGAGGATACGGCTGATACGACACACATGCTGTATGGCATCCATGAACAGCACCAGTTTCATCTTAGTGGTGCTGGTCTGGTTATAATCATCCATGTACTCCTCCATCACACGGGCCAGCTGTATTAGTGGATACAGAACAAAACTTCAAACAACCTTTTGATTTAAAAACAATTATTTTCTGCTAAAAACTTGCCAAAGAATGCAAAATGCCAAAAAATAAACACATTAAATTGAAATCGTTTTAGAAATGCAATATCCACACAATTTGAGGTGTCATTGATATATGTAGCAAGCACTACAAACATCAATACAAGACAGTATAAGCCCAATTTACCTTTTCTCTATCTTCAATTAGCCGGTACACCTTGACAGCACGGGGGAACATGAAGTCCCCATAAAGGACTGGCTGGTATTGGACAACCTCCTCAATCTTGCACCCAAACTCCTGTATGTGAGTGCGGAGGAGTTGGTCAAACCACTTCCTGTCCTCATCACTGACCAGTCGATCCTGGAACACCCTGCAGCTCTCATGATACCAAAGCTGCAATAGCTGTATTTTATTCTGAGCAAACAGAAATGACACAGAAGATTTGAACAGATAAAACATGAAATACCTGAAAAACTGAGGTTTATTTTTATTTTATATTTAATGGTGGTACCTCTATTTTCCCAGCTTCTGCCATGAGGATGCCCTGGAAGACTTTTGACAGGTCCCTCAGGTTGAACGTATAGTGAGATTTAGCAGGTGTGGGTAGGAGAGCAGAGGTAATAGTTGAGTACACCCTGATGGTGGCATCCACTAGTGGCTCATTGAACGGTTTAATTTCTGGAACCTTCTCTAAAAATCGTAGATACAAAATGAGTTTGTGTGAGAAAATCCATGTAGTATGACATATACAGTATGTCAATATAAGCTCAACGTTGACATTAAACTTTGACTCATTCCAGAAATACATGAATAACTTATATTTGTAAAAGAAACTTGACATTTAGTGGTTTAGTCTTTCTCTCTGTCTATCTTTTTGTTTCTCTCCCTGTATCAAGCTTACTGCCTGGGTCCTTTTTACTCATATTTCCATCTGTAAAAATAAAATAAAAAACATTGTTATTTAAAATACTACCAAAGCTTCTGGCAGATGTTTCCTGTTGAATACCCACATTAAAATACATTCATATCTAGATGCCCGCATGATGACTGTCACTCACCCATCCAGTTCCCCAGGATGGTAGAGAAGATCTTCCTCTTGCTGGCGTCCTCCATCTCAGTGAAGGACAGGAAGTTAAAGTGGCGTGTGAAGCGCTGAGTGATGGGGTTCCTGCCCCCGCCAGGAGGGCCCATGGCACATGCAAAGTTTATGTCAACAAGGTTTTTGAATGTGCCTGGTAAACACAGAAGATTAATTTTTGTACAAAGAGTTTTTTAGATTTTTAGAGTTTGTACGAAGTTTTTTTGTACACTATCGTGCAGAAACTTTGAGGTCTATTTTGGTCATAATGACTCCAGTTATTTGAGCAAAATATGAAATAAATTACAGTAAAATATTATTACCATTTAAAAAAACTTTTTCCTATGGAAGCCCGTCGCTGGCACAAAATAAAATCTTTTTTATCTCACAATTTTTTTAATTCACAATTTTTATTCTCAGAAATACATGATACAAACTCTCAATTCAGACTTTTTTTCTCAGAATTACATGATATAAACTCGCATTTGCGAGTTATAAAGTCCAACTTTGAGGGGAAAAAAGACGTTCTCTGAACTGCAAGTTTATATCTCACAATTACTTACTTAACTCATAATTGCATGTCAATTCACTTCATTTCTCAGAATTGAAAACTTATGTCAATTCACAACTCGCAATTGTGAGTTTATATTTCAATTCTGAGAAAAAAAGTCAGAACTGTGAGTTTGTATTACGCAGTTCTAAGAAAAAAGTCAGAATTGCAAGATGTAAACTCGCAATTGCGATAAAAGAAGTCAGAATTGTGAGATGAAAAGTCACAATTACCTTTTTTAATCTTTATTCAGTGGCGGAAACAGGCTAACTTTTTAAATAGTAGTGCATATGCTGTATAAATACTGCATACAAGATGCATACTAGATTTGCAAACACACCTATCTGTTTCCTGTCATACCAGCCTCCATGATCCATCCACTGGCGGAGCAGTTCAATGGGAGGCTGTGCTCCATATGTTTCCAGCATGGGCATGTTTAGATCATCAATGAAGAAAATAAAATATTTTCCCAAAGGAGGCCCAAACACACCTTTACGTCTGCAGGTAAGATATATGCAAATATAAAATCTTGCAATGAAAACAATATGTAGTGAGAAAAATAACCGAGTAATGAGAGAGACAGTGTAAGAACCTTCTGTCGAGTTTGCTATCGATATAGTCTTGAGTCTGATTGGCGGAGGTGCGAGCTGAGAACATTAGGAAATGAGTGATGTATTCAGAAGGCATGTTCTTGAGAAGCTTGTCTGATATGGTCAGGGTCTTTCCTGTGCCAGTTGGCCCAATGCACAAGACCTGACAAATCAAAAGGGGAAGCAAACTTAGAAGCACATATGCATGACATTAAGTTGACTGCATGTACAATGAGAGTCAAAACTACCCACAGGCTTCTTATTGGAAAGCAGCATGTCTATGAGGAAGGACATGCGAACAGTGTCGACTGTGGGCACAATGATATCAGAATAGCTAGTTTCTGGGGTGATGACCACTTCCTGGGCGTATTTCATCCAATTAACCCATTGTACCTGAAGCATTTGAATAAACAAAAGAGTGTATGTTTATTCTATTATTTAAAAATTATTTCATTTCTATTAATCAAAGGTATCTCTCAAAAATGAAAATTCTGTCATTATTTCTCATCCTCATGTCCTTCCAAACCTGTAAGACCTTCATCTTCAGTACGCAAATTAAGATATTTGTAATGAAATCCAAGAGCTTTCTGACCCTGCATAGACAGCAATGCAACTGAAACGTTGCCAGGCCCAAAAACATAGTAAGGACATAATAGTACATGTGACATTAGTGGTTCAATCATTATTTTATGAAGCTACAAGAATACTTTTTGTGTGCAAAAAAACAAAAATAATGACTGATGTCACATGGACTATTTTAACATTGGTCAGTTGCATTGCTGTCTATGCAGGTTCAGAAAGTTCTCTGATTTCATCAAAAATATCTTAATTTGTGTTCCAAAGATGAACAAAGGTCTTACAGGTTTGCAATGACATGAGGGTGAGTAATAAACTATAAACGCTCTGTTTAATTTCAACATTCAGGAAAACATTCTAACCTTCCTCTCTTTACCCTCTTCCTCCTCCTCATCAAAACAACTTATTCCTGCATCATCTAAATGGTAGTCATACACTACACCCTCCTCAGGGAAACAAAGCTGGACCTGAAAAACAAACAAACAAGATTTGCAAAATGCAGTGTGCAGCTCTGAATAAATAAACTTAAAAAAAAATCAATAAATATTATTTGAACACTCTGTGGCACTTCTGTTTAATTATCTGCAACATGTAAATCATTGCTGATAGCACTAAGCCTCATGATAAATTTATGCTGCTATTGACCTTTTCTTCAACCATCTTGCCCCTGAGCCATGAACTGAAACGTTGGCAGCTGCCAGCATCTCCTGTAGCTCCAACACTCCATACAAGTGAAAAAATAAACCAGGGCTCAATCAACTCCTGCAGCCGAGACAGCTTCTCCTGGGAAGGGGGCTTCTTACCCTGCCCACACACAAAAATTCAGCTTAACAAAGAATAAATTAGTTTAACCACTGTGATACTAAAAAGTTCTCTGACCTCTCGTGGGATGAAGGGCTGAAAGAAACAGTCCAGCAGTTTGAGCAGAGAGCAGGTAAGATTGCTATCCATGGAGGTGATCACTTCCTTCACCGATTTTCTGACAAATTTAATAGAGTCCTGCAGGCAACACATAACATCACCTCAAAATCTTGATAGACAATGAACTACATACCTTGCATAATGTTTACTTTTATACTATAGATCACATAAACAACAGTGCTTGTAATTCAATGTATAGTAAAATAAAAAAATGTAAAACACCACAGGACCAGACCTGTAAGAACCTAGTGAAGAGAGAGTTAAGTTGATCTGTGTAGGGCTGAAAGGTTTTGGGAATGGTGCGAAGCCAACATTCTGTGAATGGAGTCAGACCCAGGATACTGGGCTCGAGATACACCATACCACAGCGAGAAACCGTGGCAGGAGATGCCACTGCCAAATCCTGCACCTCAAACATCATAGTCATCACCTGAGGGCCAAAACATTGTCAGAAATGAAGTTACAACACAGAGAGGCAAAAGATAGCCATTGGCAGAAGTTTTCATACGTCAGAGAGTTTGATGATCTCTCCAGAACTTAGACACAGTTTTTTATTGTCATCCAGAACCGTGTTCATGTTCTCAATCCACACAGCATCCACAGGTCCATCAAACATGTACCACTTCTTCTCCTGGTCCATGGAGGCAGCACCATCCCGAATGAGACAAGACAGTATACCATCTGTCCTGTAATTGAACAGTGTGTTACTTTTAACAATCTGTATAGTAGTTTTTGTTCTTCAAGATGTATTTTTGCCCTTTATTAAAATATGATAGCATAAAACTGAGAGGAGTGAGAGTGGAAGAGAGAGGGGGACATGATCAGCAAAGGTTCCCAAGCTGGGATTTGAACTCAGGTTGCCTAAAGCACAACCAAAGCAAAGCTGAGTCAACCAGTACAGTAATGGTAATACAAAAAATCCAAAGTGCACTCACCACTCATGAGTAAGCTGGTCAAACTCTCCATAAAGCTGCCCCATAGTGATAGATTTTGGGTTGAGCACGTAGGTCTGTACAGACTCATATACTCCTCCACTAACTGAGGGTTGGCCTTTCAGGGCTGTCATAGCTGCTCCCAGCACTTCATAACACTATAAGCAAATTCCAAAATCAAAATGTAGCATTTTTGTTGTAGCTTGTTTATTTGTGCATTGGTTTGTCTACTAGTGAAGCTTACTTTTGTTTTCCCAGAGCCTGATGGTCCTACCAACATTAGACCGTGTCTGACTACAGTGGTTTCATACAATTGAATACACTTGGTTATAAAGCCTGCAAGACAAAATAAACACTAAACATAAAGTAAACTGTAAAACTGTTTGCACTACAAACCAGTGTGCTCATAATTAAGATAACACATTAAAATATTATGGTGAGACACACCAATTTACAATATAAAGCAGCAAAATGAGCAGTTTTGTACAGCTAAAAATAGCTGGATGCGAACGAGACTGGAAGCCAGACCTATAAAATTTACGAATGCCCACTCCCACTCGTACAGGAAGAAAAAGGTGGAAAAATCATTTAATTGTCCAACACACTCACCGTCCACATCTTTAAGGCACTTGGTTGCACAGACATTCCTGATGGACTCTTCTAGGGTACCATAGTCTATTGGCTCCTCACGGATCTTGGGGAAGAGGTCGGACACAATGCCATTGAAGAGCTTAAGGTCGTCCTGAAGGAACTTTGGTACATTGACATCTCTGATGGCACGCAGACATATCAGCTCCTGCATAGATCATATAATTAGTTTTGCACAGCAGATGGTTTTATATCTGTGGTGCTTAAATAAAAGTTCAACAGCAGTGCAAACATGCATACAAATATTGTGTATCATCAAACCTCATTCATATCAGGATTTTCCCTCTTCAAGTTTCCAGCTGCAGAAATCACAGTTTTTACAGCTCTCATCCCAAAATCATAGTGATCCTAATTGACAACATGCAACAAAGTGAATTTCACACAAAACTAATTCTGGGTCTACAAATAGATGAAGTCTGCATGAACAAAGCAGATACTTGTTCTTTTTAATTTTTCTTTCCTGACTGTTTCTATAAAATTCCCCCAAAACACAGCTGCACTCGTGCCATTAAAAGTCAAACCTGCGAGCTGAGCTGTTCCGAGGAGAGTTTAAAGGTGCTGGTGATTTTTTTGGACAAGACTTTCGCATCACTGAAGCCAAATGAATAAAGAGAGATTTCTGCAATCATGGCGTAATCAGGGATCATCATAGCCACGGGACGGAAGAGGGCCTAGAAAACACATACAGTACAGTCTCAATCTTTTTATTTTGAGCTTTTACATTATTGCTGGCAAGTTACGTACATTTAAATTACCTTTAAATTATCTGGTAGTTCAGTGCGACCAGCATAACCAGGATTCATAGTGATGAAGACCGCACAGGATGGAACAAGAGGGATTTCCATGCCTTCAAATACAAATCTCTTCACCTGAACACACCAAACAGCACATCAGGGTTTTCTACACCTTTTTACCAATGCAATTTCATGACTTACACTACCAGATTTTTTATGTTTTTTAAAGAAGTCTCTTCAGTCTATAGCAAATACTGTAAAATTGTGAAATATTTTCACTATTTAAAATAACTGTTTTAAAATTTATTCCTGTGATCAAAGATAAAACTTTCCAGCATCATTACTCCAGTCTTCAGTGTCACATGATCCTTCAGAAATCATTCTAATATGCTGACTTGCTGTTCAATAAAGATTTCTTGTTATTGTTATTATCAATATTTAAACAGTTGTGTACATTATTATTTCAGGATTCTTTGTAACATTTTACACTATAGTAATCAAAAGCTTGGAGCCAGTATAATTGTTTTTTTTTTGTTGGAATATTATAGAAATTAATACTTTTATTTAGCAAGGATGCTTTACATTGATCAAAAGTGATGATAAAGACATTTATAATGTTACAATAGATTTCTATTTCAAATAAATGCTGAAAACGTGAAAAAATTCTACTCAGTTTTCAACATAATAATAATAATAAATGTTTTTTGAGCAAATCATGATGTAATGATGCTAAAAATACAGCTTTGAAATCAGTAGAATAAATTACATTTTGAAATCTATTTAAATAGAAAACAGTTTTTGCTGTACTTTGGATCAAATAAATGCAGGCTTGGTGAGCAGATGAGACTTCTGGCCAGTAGTGTACGGTAGTGTTTAGACAGTAGGCCTCAAGTGTGAGATTTGACTTACTCTTTGCTGCTGGGCTTTTTGGATGGTTGTGATCTGTTGAGCCACAACTGATAAAACCTCCACGTCAATTCGGTTGAATTCATCAAAGCAGGCCCAGGCCCCTGAACTAGCCAAGCCTTTGAGGAACTTGCCCATGGCTATGAAGTCCAGCTGATCAGAGCAGTTAAAAACAACAGTCTGGATGGCCAGAGCTTTGCCCAGGTCTTTAGTGGTCTCTGTCTTTCCCGTACCTGCAGGGCCCGCCGGGGCGCCTCCAAACTTTAAGTGAAGTGCACCAGTCAGGGTCAGGTAGCACCTGTGTGATGGACAGACATTGTATAGGATTTTAATTTCTAACAAAGGTAAGTATCCTGTAAAATACTTTTCTTTAAAAAAGCATCTACTGTTATGTATAAATGCAGTTCAATCACCTGTCTGTCAATGGAGTGATAACAAGTCGTCCTGAGTTACCAAGGTACTCATAACCATACAAGAATTCGGCATTCACTGCTCTGATGTAAAGGTCATCACGCCAGTAATATCTATAAAAACACAAACACTAACACACGTCTCTCTCTCTGCCTCTCTCTGTATATAGATACATACACAGATGTGACCCTGGACCACAAAACCAGTCTTAAGTAGCACGGGTACATTTGTAAAAAAGATGTTATATTTTTTATAACCTCAGTTGGCTGATCCACTCAAAGTCATTGACACTGGACACTTTCTCCTCAACCAGCTTTGCCGCCACATCTTTAGCATGCACTTCAATCACAATGAGTGCTGAGAGTACAGTCCGCTGCATCTTTGACAGACGACCCCGGACCAGCTGCACCAAATCTCCCAACTGTATGTGCATATCAAAACACACATTTTAACTTAGATCCAATATTTCCTTATCAGAATTTACAACACTGTTATGCAAAAAAACATTCAGAGGAATGTTTCATTGTTTGGAAACAATCCGTACCTGTGTCTGTAACTGTGGATAAAGCCGATCTGCAAGGTCTCCTTTATCCAGAGACTCTGACACCTCTTGGGTCCAAAATGTTTGACAGCCAGCAATCACCACCTGACCAGGCCAGGACAGCACCCACTTTGTACGAGGACGCTGCAGGCAGGGTTGACGCTTTATATCAGAACAATCACTGACAACATAAACTACTTGTTATGGTAATACAAACTGTATTTAAAATCTAGTGCACTTTGGAAATCTGTGGTGATTAAAGAACCATTTATATTAAACAAAGAAAAAAATAATCTTAAATTTGTTTTGGCAAATGCACTTATTTACAAAATAGGTAACAACACTTACCTCGACATAGGCTTGCAGCGAGCGACTAATGTTGTCTCTTACACTGGCCTTCATTGAGTTCTCCACTTCCCGTAACCAATGTTCCACATTGCCAGTAGGAGACACAGGGACACACAACTGGACTTCCTCTCCCTCAGCAGAGTACATGTGTGTGATCAGCAGATCTGACTGGAACTGAAGCTGCATGTCGTACAAAAGATTTCATAATTTCTGACATTAACTGAAACAGAGTATTACTATATCAACCAAAATGACATTTTCCTGACATGTTGATTAATTAAACATTTAATATGGTAAACATATTACAGCAAATCAGATCTGTTGTATACAAAAGAGATCTCACCCGGGCGATGTTCTCGAAGCATTTGCGGAGATGTGGCTGCACTGCGGTTGGGTCTTTAGTCTGAGATAAAATCTCCAGCAGCTCATCATCTGATAAAAAGTAAAATCTACAACCAGAAAACAACAGAGTTCTTAAATAATTGCTTCAACAGTTATAATGATGCTGCTGAGTTGGGTTTA
Source organism: Labeo rohita (assembly GCF_022985175.1). Classification (NCBI taxonomy): domain Eukaryota; kingdom Metazoa; phylum Chordata; class Actinopteri; order Cypriniformes; family Cyprinidae; genus Labeo; species Labeo rohita. The sequence continues at coordinate 19,138,935 of NC_066879.1, read as the reverse complement.
ACTTTAAAGTGCTAAGAAATTAAATGTTATATAAAAAGATGAAATGTGACCCTGGACCACAAAATTAGTCAAAAAGGTCAATTTTTTTAAATTGAGTTTTATAAATCATCTGAAAGTTGAATAAATAAGCTTTCTGTTGATGTATGGCTTGTTAGGATACTATCTGAATATCTGGAATCTGAGGATATTGAGAAAATCGCCTTTAAGGTTGTCCAAATTAAGTTCTTAGAAATGCATATTAGGAAAATTACCAAATATCTTCATGGAACATGATCTTTACTTAATACTCTAATGATTTTTGGCATAAAAGATTAAAAAATTGATCATTTTGACCCATACAATGTATTTTAGGCTACTGCTACACATGCTACTTATGACTGTTTATGTGGTCTAGGGTCACAAATGTTAAATGCCAAATTATTGTTTAAAAAAATTGCCCTGGGCCTTCCCTACTGTTAAATAAAACCAAAAAACCTGGTAATTCTTACCTGGGGAAGGCGCTTCGTTTGGTCTCCAGGTATTCGCTCAGTCCTTTCTGCACAAGCTCCAGTAAATTGTTACAGTCTTTGAGGCTGGCCAATAGACGCGGTTCGGGACACACCTCAATCACCTGGAGTCATAACAACAATCACATGCATCTCAGTTCTTTGATGTACCACTGACAAATTTAAAATAGTATGATTAAGTAGTCTGACCATGCTCACCTTACTGTTATCATGGGCAGCCTTCATGATTTTTCTCCAGGTGCGCTCCATAGTCTGATACCTCTTCCCTTCCACAGGCAGCTGGCGGTTGATGTCATCAGAGCTGAAAATAGGTTCCATGTACAACCACGACCGCTGACAGATAAGCCATTCTTCTAATACTTCCTACCAGCAGAGAACCACAGTGACACAAATAAAAAAAAAAAAAAACTTAAGACCCTTAAATAACAAACAGTAAACAAGCATATTTTAAAACCATACCTGCAGGATGATTAGCTTACCTGTGTCATTTTCAGTTTGCTTTCCCATTTGCCGATTCTCTCCTCAAAGGGTTTTTTATATGGGGAGAAGACCATGCTCTGGGTCATGACAATGTGGTCATCAAGCAGCTGAGAAGCTTCGTCTGGACTCTTCAAGATGTAAGTACCAGTCTCCTTATAAGGCATCACCTCAAACATCACTGTTGACCATTCCTCCTCCATCTTGTTCAGAGCCTATGTATGAGAGCAAAAATACTGTCATATGACATAATATGTCTGTGGAATTGTTCTGTTGTGCAATTCAGAAAACATAACAAATTATCAACAAGCAAAAATGTTCCTGTGGTGTTGTTCATTTGTATAAATTATCAGGGGCTAGAAAATATTTCGTATGAGTTTAGTGCCTTTAGAGACAACAGGTGTATTTCCATTACAGATTTGCGCAAAACTACTGCGATGTTTTATAAATGTTGCGAAATGTGGCCGTTTCCATTAACCAATGTTATGCGACTAAAACTGATTTTTTTCCTCTCACGATAAGTCATGCAGATTGATGTTGGTAGGTTCACATATGTTGAAGCCACCGCACTAGCCATTAATTTTAATTTTAGGAGACGCAGGCATCTATCTTTACAGAAGCAATGTGGAGAGCTGCTTCTGGGACGCTTCAGAAACGGAAACAAACCTGGTATAAACACAAGCATTGACTAGAGTAACAGTGATCAGCTCCGCAGACTTGTGCAGTGTGAATAAGGGGTTATCCAAGCTTTAATGGCAAGGAAAGCCCCTTATTCAAAAATTGTGTAGTCAATTCTTGTGTAAACGGCCACATATGAGGTGTTTTTTTATATTTGTTGATTAAATTTAAATGAGTAATTCACCATTGACAAGTTCCGCTTGTGATAAAACCTGGCTGTCTATGCAGAAGAAACGCAAAAAATGACCAAAACTGTGGAAATACAATCTGTAATTTTAATAAAAGCCCTGGAGCTGTGAAAAGAATACAACTATTTAAAAATCTGGAATCAGAGGGTGCAAAAAATCAAAATATTGAGAAAACTGCCTTTAAAGTTGTCCAAATGAAGTTCTTGGTAATGCATATTACTCATCAAAAATTAAGTTTAGATATATTTACGGTAGGAAATTTACAAAATATGTTCATGGAACATGATCTTTACTTAATATCCTAATGATTTTTGGCATTAAAAAAATAGATCATTTTAACCCACACAATGTTTTGTTGGCTATTGCTAAAAATATATACTCATGCTACTTAAGACTGGTTTTGTGGTCCAGGGTCACATATACTACCGACACTGTAACTATACAAAGCTGGTTAAAATTCTGAAAATCTATTCTTCAAATATTTGGCATAAATGGATGACAGTGTTCTGTGCCTCATAAATACAAAATACATCTGAGAAACAACTACATGGGACCACTATTGCACTCACTTGCTCAATAGCATATTCTTTTCCAGCCTCTTGAGCCACTTGGGTGATTTCCTCCACATGGTTTTGTAGGCCCAGCTCCAGACAAAGGGAAAAGGTGAGGTTCGCTGTAGACTTTATATTCATGTTAATACGTTCAGAAAGAAGTTCCCAGTGGCGGTTCCGCATGCCAGGATTCCTCAGGCCACGGATCAGAGGAATGAATGGCCGGAACTCTTCAATCTTAGTCCGGATTTGAGATGCCACTTCTTGACAGGCTTAATAGAGTCAATGATAAAAACATATGTATAATACGAACACATAATATGTCTTCCCCTGTTGCATTTATTCACTTATTGTAAACAGGAAAATGTATCTCATTCTTGATGTTAGGTGACAAAGTTATGACAAAAACATACAATATTTGTTTGTGTCCTCTAACATGGTTTCCTACCTACCAGGAATGTCTTTAAACTGTTTGACACACTGGTGCATAGTCTTGTATGCATCATTGACATTACACTCCAATTGTTCAGGGTTGATGGCTGACAGCGGGTCATTGAGCCAGCTTTCATGCCAACGCAGCCAATCAGATGTAGTCTTCCACAGGTCATAAAATGGCTGAAACTCTCTATTCATCCTCTGTAGCTCAGTGTACTAGACCAAAAACAAAAAATTAAAAGTGTTATTTATTTTAATGTTTACTTTAGGTTTCACTATCGTTTCAAAGGGGGAAATTTGCACGTAGAGTTAACTTACATTAGAGACTGGTTTGCCAAAGAGTCGTTCACGGTTGTTGTATAACTGTGCCATTTCCTGACACTCTTTCAGCTGCTTGCTTACTCTCCGCACCTCATTTGCCACCTCATGTGCTCGCCCAAGGTTTGTGTAGCCAGATAATCCAGCCACTGTCATCTGAAAATTAACAGAGGTGATTTAATACCCAGAGTGACTATCTATTCAAAGCAAAACATCACATTCTTGACTATAGTGAATGATTTATTTCAGTAACTAAGTATCAATGTATCAGTGAATCTGACCTGCAGGAAGTTCAAGAGATCCATAAAGCTGTTTTGGTCAACAAGCTGGACCTTAAGGAAGCGTTCTTCATCCTCAACATGCTGGGTTTTCACTTTCTCCATCTGGTTCAGGATCATGCAAGGCCAGGCCATTGCTGTCCACCTACACAAGAAGTATTTAAGAGTTTAGCTACTGAAGTAATGGTTTACTAACTCAGAATGGCTGATTTTAGATTAGCAGCTAAAAGCAACTGTTTTAAAACACTGTTGGCGAGGCAATGATGAACTCACTTCTCATTGACATCCTCATCAGAGAGACTGTAGAAGAATTCATCTATTAGATCATAATCAGACATAGCTTTGGACAAACACTCCTGCAGGAAGACAGAGAAAAAAGTCATTCAGCTTTAAATGCAACAATCCAATGAGACTTTTTTCAAAATACTAGAGACTATAAAAAAAATAAAAAATATATAGTTGAACCACTGATGTAACATGGACTATTTTAACAATGTCCTTACTACCTTTCTGGGCCTTGAACATGGTGTCTATGCAGGGTCAGAAAGCTCTCAGATTTTATCAAAATATCTTATTTTGGGTTACAAACATGAACGAAGGTCTTACGGGTTTGAACCAACAAGAGGGTGAGTAATTAATGACAGAATTTTCATAATTTTAGTGAACTATCCCTTTAAATTCCATACTATCTAAGTTAGAAAGACTAAATTTACTGTCTAAATTAGGAAGACATGGCCAGTGGGTAGCGCACATGCTCTGATATGCCACATGGTGGCATCATTTTCTGTCACTTCTCCAATATCCATTCCCATTAGAGGCAAAACACACAGAAAATCTACATTTTGTAAAGGAGGGCGTTGCAGTTCAAACCATCATGCCAGGGGGTTTCTATGCAGTTGCTATGATTTTCTTAATCATTTTTAGAGATTATCTAGACTATGTCATTGCTTGGGTGTTCTGGGTCGTTGCTAAGATGTTGCTAGGGAGTTCGGTGATTGTTAGGTCAGTTACAACAGACCCACTTCCTACTCTCTATGATATTTTGGTCTCTAAGTTTGGGTCCTTCTATATAAACCTATGGGATTTTTTGCCCATTTTACTGAGCAATCATAGATAAATAATATAATTTAGTTCAAACTGTGATTAATACAGAAGTGTTTTGCAATATTAAAACAGTGACTGTACTTCATGTGCTTTAAGTTGCTCAGGTAGTAATTTCATCCATTCTCTCTGCTCTGTGAGCTCCTCAATGCAGCTGGGTTTCTCAGACAGCTTTGTGCTGATGGCTTTACACTCCTTACATGCCTGAAACACATACAATATTATAAAACAGCCACTTGATAAAAATGCTTCTAGTCCTAATAAACACTGACTCACATCCTGCATCTGTTGTCGTAACCTCAGTGCGAGTCGGTCCAGCACTGCATCGGCAAGGGCTTTGCGTTTCTCCACCAGGCTTTGGCGAACGGCCTCCACGCTGACCTCGAAGGGTCCAATGATGATGGCAGAAGGGATGGACTGATTTAAAAGTTCCACCTCCCTCAGGTGTTCCAGAACTTCCTGCTTCACCTCCTGAACGGTCTGGTTCTCCTGACTGTGCAACCTTTGAGATACAAAAATATAAGAACAATCCTTGCTCTGTAGGGTATTACAGTGTATACTGGTCTCACGGTTCATAAAAAATAGAACACTAGAGATTTACTCTAGAAAAGTCTTGATATCTGAATTGTGGAGCTCAAGGTGGCATTCATATTCACGGGCGTAGGCTCTGAGAGGTATGATGGCCTGTTTCAGGGCAACACTGATGCTCTCCCTCAGATTCTTGACTTCAGGTTCCCACAAGCCCACTGACTCTAACACATATCCAACGATAAGCAGGTTCTTCAACAGAATCTGAAAAAATGGGAAGGAAAAAAAAGTAATATGAATAAATGCAACCTCTAATTTATGGTCACTTAGCTCTTCAAGAAAGTTATTTACAAGCAAAGACATAGGGAACCTTGTCTAGTTGAGGAATGTTGTGTGTGGACAGGATCCCTTTATCAAACAGGTTGATAACGGAGGTCTCAAAACTGTCTAGAGGAGTGCTGTAACCAACACCAGTCTGATCAAGCACCAAATCCACTGAGAAAAGGGGCTTCTTTTTTGGCCTGCATAAAATAATGTTGAATATGTTACATTTAGTATAAAACAATATCACTCAATTCATCTTATTTAGATCTTGTTTCTCAACTGCTAACTCCAAGGCTACCCTTTGTCTAGGAGAGTATCTGAATGCCCTCCTACAGTATCTACCCTGTTGAAAAAAACAGCATATGTTGGTTAGGTAGGTTTTGAAGCATGGATGCTGGTTTGAACTGGTTTAAGCTGGCCCTTAGCTGATCCTGAGCAGGAGGAACTAGCTTGGGACCAGCTTAAACCAGCTAAGGACCAGCTTAAACAAGCTCAAACCAGCATCCATGCTTCAAAACCTACCTAACCAGCATATGCTGTTTTTTTCAACAGGGTAAACTGATATGTACCTCTGGCAATAAATTTGTACAAATTTAATGTTGTACATAAATAATTAATTAAGACTTGCAAGTTTGCCTAAGTCATCTAGTTGGCCCTGACCCACTAATTCAGAACCACTGATTTAGATATCGTCATTTAAAGAAAAAAAATTAAATATAAAGCAACATCAACCATAATCATATAAGGATAATGAGAATTCACATACCTGTATGGGCTGTTTATGAGATCAGGGCCCCAAGTGAGATCTTCGGGGCAGTTTAGGACATCGTGGCAAGCATCGAGCAACAATTCTGCTAAGCTTGCCAGGGACTCCTGTACTAGGAACCTGAGCGAGTCCTGCTGCATGCTGCGTATCAGCGTTATCAGGCGACACAGTTTAGAAATGCTGTAAACATGCCAGTTGGACACAGAGAGATTGTACCAGTCACGACTTTCCTGCAGACTAGACGAAATCCCAGTACATAAAGTGTTCAGCCAAGACTCTTGTAGAAACAACTGAACCTGAAGCAAGACAGAAAGTGTATGATGAAACAGCGGCACATTTGTATGTGTGTGTTTTGTGCGCAGGTGACTGTATACCTGTGCATGTTTCTGAGACTGTTCTGACTCAAACTCCTCCAAGCTAAGTGACTTTGAGAAGCTGTAATAGAACAGGCTCATTTTTGTCACTCTGTTGCACTCTTCTCTCACTATGGACAGCACAGTGATCAACTCAGGCTTAGTGAACAGAGTATTAAAGACAAAAGCTGCACGGTTCTTCTCAAAAGGATAGTCTGGGACTGACACGAGGCCTAGGAGGAAAGGAGACAGCAAGTTGTGGGTGGGCTTGTAAAATAAATCAACAACATTAAATCCTAGACAGCCTGAAAGTCTCCTTTCTTTTGATGTCCATCTCTCTACCTTTCTCAGGAACTTTCTCAGGTTCCGTTTGAGGAAGTGTGATGTGGGAGAACTCTTCTGGGCTTTCCTTTACCACCTTATCAAAGCACATCCGGTTCATAGTGCGAACATACTCCAAATGAAGCTCTTCCTCTAGCTCCTTCACACACTCCTGTAGACTGTATAGACACATGTGTTTATTGAAAAAACAAACTAATGCTAGCTGTGATAATTCTGTGCAGCAGACATCAGTTACTGTTTACATAATTGAATCCTGTGTGCTCTAGAATGGCACATCTGGTGTTGATGTAAGGTGTTTAATGCTTTATTTACACTGTTGAAAAATCCAGCATATGCTGGTTAGGTATGTTTTGAAGCATGGCTGCTGGTTTGACCTGGTTTAAGCTGGACCTTAGCTGGTTCATGAGCTGGTTTAAGTTGGTTCTTAGCTGGTCATGTGCTGGTCCTAAGCTGGTCCTAAGCAACTAGCTCTGGCCCAGCTTAGGACCAGCACATGACCAGCTAAGAACCAACTTAAACCTGCTCACAACCAGCTAAGGATCAGCTTAAACCAGCAGCCATGCTTCAAAACATACCTAACCAGCATATGCTGGATTTTTCAACAGGGTAATTTCTGATGGGATATGGAATTCATATATATATATATATATATATATATATATATATATATTTTTTTTTTTTACAATACCGTACACCAATGCCTGAAATTAACTTCTTTTTAAGAGGCAATATATTGTGTGCAGATGCACAAAAATCATGTTTTATGTAAAACCTTCTAAAAAAATACACTGCCTTTCAATAGTTTGGGGTCAGTAAGAGTCTTTAAAACAGTCTCTTGTGTTTACCAAGGCTGTGTTTATTTAATCAAAAGTACAGTAAATTTTGTAATATGTGACCCTGGACCACAAAACCAGTCTTAAGTAGCACGGGTATATTTGTATACATTGTATGGGTCAAAATGATCGATTTTTCTTTTATGCCCAAACTCATTAGGATATTAAGTAAAGATCATGTTCAATTAAGATATTTTGTAAATTTCCTACTGTAAATATTTCAAAACTTGGAAACCCTCAGACCCTCAGATTTCAGATTTTGTTGTATCTTGGCCAAATATTGTCCTATCATAACAAACCATACATCAATGGATAGATTATTTATTCAGCTTTCAGTATAAACTGACACTTCTGACTCTTTTTTTGGTCTAGAGTCAATTTAAAATAACAGCTTTCTGTTTTAATATCTTTTAACATATAATTTATTCCTGTGATGGCAAATCTGAATTTTCAGCAGTCATGAATAGTCTTCGGTGTCACATGATGAATAGAAACTTCAAAACAACAGCATTTATTTGAAACAGAAATATGTATTAACATTATAAAAGTTTTTACTGTCATTGTTGACAAGAAAATTTTACTGACCCCAACTTTTTTGAAAGGTAGTGTGTAAAACATCATTGCTGGGTATTTTTGGCCCTCATATTTTAATATTTTTTTATCAATTTTTAAACTTCTTTATTCTAACGATTGCATCTATTTGACTGTAAAATTATATAAAATTGTAAATTATTATTTTAACTCTTCTCACCGTTTAAAACGGAGGCCTGGTGTGGAGACTGCATAATTTCTGATGCGCTCTAAACTGGTGGGGTCAAGGGTAGGGGTGCCACTCCAGACTGGCATACAGTCAATGGAAAGGTGGTACAAGATTATGGCCTCAGTGTACTGTCTCAAGTTCTGGGCAAACTGGACTCTCTGGGCAAAGACACGTGGGTCCTCTGCACAAAACAGCAGCCTGATCCTGGGAACCCAGTATTGCCCTTCTTGCAGTGACAAAGCCCCTTGGGAAAGAAGGAAACATAATGAAATGGTTTATAAAAGTTACACTCCATGAAATCAAAACTGAAGTTTTGTGATTTGCACTTGATGTTTGTTAGGTTTGATACTATTTATATGATAAAAAGTCCATTTTGTAGGCATTTCAAATTTATTATTTACTTCTGGGATGAGCCTAATATGTCACAACTTTCTATTTCAAAAGGAAATTTCTCAAAATTGTCTCAAAAACTGTTTTATGAAGTGTTTAAAATAACCAAGGTTCATGAATGGCTACTGAACATGCCTTCTTTCTGTCCTCCATTCAAAATAGGTTTTCCATCAGAGTCTCGAACCCATCCATTACAGTCCGCTTTATGCACCAAGTACTCTTTCTTCTCCTGGCTGTATTGTAGCACCCCAACCAGCTGCCAAGAATACTCCAAAGCTGGATTCTCTGGATCCACTACATGACAAACACATGAAGAACAGACATTTAATTTCTCCCACATGTGCTCACATGGTTCCCACTGGATGGGCTATAAGATGAATTTATTTTCAGAAGGAACTACAAGAGAAATGATGGGATCCATTCGACTACAATATGTCAGGTATTTCCAGAAGGTTTTAACAGGGCTGTACCAGGTGGGATGCTGTTTTTTGTCGGCAACAGGGCTTTGGCAGGAACGGGTTTGCGGTTGACGGAGCCTTGCTCGTAACCTAAAGCCAGCCATTCCTCTGGAGTACGACAGTCAAAGTCCTCATTGTCGAATATCTGGTGTTACACAAAGCAAAATAACAGACACAAAATGAGCCACTTGTACACACATACTTGTACTTGTATGCAGTTAATAAAACAGGAAAGGTGCAGGATTTTAAATTGAAGCATGGACACCAAACTGATGGGAAAAGCCACGAGCAAACTGGGACATTAAAATACGAATATTTTATGAAATCAGCACAAGCAACATGTATGACCTCCAGAGACAGGTAGTTTGAAACTGCGTTTTTGAGCATCAGCTGGTTGGAATCAATGCCTCGCTCGGCCAGAAGATTACTGATATCCAACTTCTGATACTCCCTCCTGCGTCTGGGAATTAAAACATACACATATCCATGCATACTACATTTACAATCTAGAAAAATGTTTACCTTATTTGCAAATGACTGTTTTCTTTAACCTAACATAATTTTATTCATGTTTTTTTAAGATGATATAGCATGTCAAGCATCCTGTCCATGCTGGCATCTAATTTGCTTAGCAAAACAGACCTGAGGCTCATTTTTGGGTTGTAACCCACCAGTTGAGAAGCACTGGTTTAAGATGTTTATCTGAACTGCTCACCTCTCAGTCTCAATCTTACGGGGTGCATGTCCTGGGGGGCAAACATAAGGCATCTGAACTTTTGGACAATAACTTCCAGAGTGGAAGTCGGTCTCGTGCTGGAGTTCATGCTTTTGCTCCTCCACAGCATTGGGTGGGACAGGAAGCATTCTCAACACAGATTCTAGTAAAAAACAAAGAAAAGAATAATTAGTATAATTTGTTTTAGCTGTTGTGTTTTGACTTGATTGTTGATTGATTTCTTACTTTTGCAAGAGTTGGACTCGTATCCTGCCCGACTCAGTAAACTTGTGCTCACTGGGTTTTCCGTATATGACTTAAAACAGAAGCAATCATTTTGGTGATCATATTATACAAAACAAGGTGAGTATACTATTAATTAATTAATATTAATTTGTTGTAACATTTGTGATAATGTGTATCATAAAACACTGAATATAAAAAAACTGAAAACAGACAACACAGGATTTAAACAAATTTCATAGGGCCCTAACAATGTAAAATGTATATTATTTTTAGGAATTCAACCGATTAGACGTTGTTTGATCAAAGTGATTATACACTTGATAATAAAAATGTAATTAAACAGAATTTAATTCAAGCAGAATCCAGAAAAATACAAAGAAAACAGAATTTTGAAAAAACAACAACAAACTAATACAATGAAATCTGGGGGAAAAATTAAATGTATTTTATAGCGTGCTTAATGAGGAAATAAAAATAATAGAAAGAATCAGAAAAAGAAGAAAAAGAATGGTCTACAGGTCTGTGCCTGGTTTACTCACGAGATTTGAGAATATGCAGGGCAAAGGGGGAAATTTGTCTCTGTGACGTCCTCTAGGATGAGTCATCTTAGATACAGATGGATGGTTTTCTGCCTGTTTTTTGTCCATAAAAATAGAATTTACTATTACATGCAGAACTTCATGTGAAACACTTTCACATGCATACATACATTAATTAATTCATTCAATATTTAGTTTTCTAACATTTTATGAAATCTGTGATGTTACACGTGTATCATAAAACATAGAATACAAAAAAGAAAAGAAAAAAAGAAAAGAAACAAAAAGAAAACAAAAAAGGAAACAAAAAAGGAAACAAAACAAACAATAGAATTTGAAAAAAATAATATAAAATGGAATTTAGCAAAAAAATAAAACAAACTTCACTGAGCCTTATTTTTTAATTAATATAATATTTTTATTTCTAGGAATTCAATTGATTAGACATGATTTTGCTGATAATTCAATTTAAGAAAACAAACAACAGAGTTTGAAAAAAAATGGAATTTAGCAAAAAAATAGAACAAATTTTATTTGGCCTTATTTTTAAAAAAAAAATCAATATAATATTTTATATAATTATTTATAGGAATTCAATTGATTAGACATGATTTTGCTGATAATTAAATTTAAGAAAACTAACAACAGAATTTGAAAAAATAAAATAAAATGGAATTTAGCAAAAAATAGAACAAATTTCATTGGGCCTTATTTTTGTAAAAAAAAAAAAAAAAGAAAAAAAAAAGAAAAAAAAGAAAATGATATAATATTTTATATAAATATTTATAGCAATTCAATTGATTAGATATGATTTTGCAGACAATTACATTTTAAGAAAAAAATGGAATTTAGCAAAAAATAGAACAAATTTCATTGGGCCTTATTTTTTTTTTAAATTAATATAATATTTTATATAATTATTTATAGGAATTCAATTGATTAGACATGATTTAGCTGATAATTCAATTTAAAAATAGAAATTTCTGAACAATTTTAATATTCTAAACACAGAATACCAAAAAGCAAGAAAGAAAACAGATAACAGAATTTGGGGGAAATTTCATAGGGCCCTATTTTTGTAAAATTGTATCATAATATTTTATAATTATTTATAGGAATCCAATTGATTGGATATGCTTTGTTGAACGAAACAATTCAAACTGAATCCAGAAAAAACACACAGAAAACAATAATTTAAAAAAAAAAAAAAAACGTTAATAAATAAATTTTAAAAACACAATGGAACTTTGGGAAAAGTAAAAGGTTGTTTACCTGTTGACGATTTGTCCCACATCTACTAATGAGAGATGAGGTGGCACTCAACAGGGGAAGTTTGTCTCTTTGACCGTCGTTTGGCATGTCTGGACGGTGGGGACGAAACATCCCGAAATTAGAAGGGATATTTTTTTCCATAATCGCTTATCCATAAACTGACAGAAAAGAAACAAAAGTTACACAAAAGCAAACGTACTGCTTCATCTACGCAAGAATGGATTATTCCACACGCTCTTTTCGGAAACTCCTTATAACCAAGCAGTCTTATAAAGTATCAAGCGTTGTATTTAATACAGTAGTCTATGATATATGATAGTATATGATACTATTATCCTATATATTATGTCACATCACGGTCGAGTTTGGTTTCAAAAACCGTTAAAAGCACAATTTACCTCTTTTCAAATCTCAGCAGGCAGTATGAACGGTTACCTCACTGACAAAAACGTAAACACGTACCTCACTAGCAAACACAAAAGAGGTGTTTAAGATTTTTTTTAAGATGTCGAAGTCTTCGGTAAAACAAATGCGTATCGTCAGTATGTCGTGTTCATTTTCCTCTGAAGTATTTTAACTGTCATTTAGTGACGCTGCCACGGTTGCCAGGCCAACGTCCTGCAAGCGCGGCTTGTTGTAGATTCCAGTGCAAGAGACTAGACAGTGCATTACAATCAGTTACTGTGGAGAGGAAAACAAACATTACTGCGTGCATAGTCTGCACTGAAAATAAAAAATATATGCATCTGAGATTATATTTATTTACAAGTTAAGCTTTAATATGAGGTCTAACATCTGTGAAAAATAAATAAATAAATACATACATACATAAATAAATAAGGAGGTACGTTACAGGTCAAAAGTTTTTGTACTGTAAGATTTTTAATGTTTTTTTTTTTTGTTTGTTTTTATATTTTTTTAAGTCTCTTCTGCTCACCAAGCTTGCATTTATTTTATCCAAAGTACAGCAAAAGCAGTAACATTTTGAAATGTTTTTACTATTTAAAATAACTGTTTTCTATTTGAATATATTTTTTATGTAATTTATTTCTGTGATTTCAAAGCTGAATTTTTAGCATCATTGCTCCAGTCATATGATCCTTCAGAGATCATTCTAATGTTCTGATTTGCAGCTCAAAAACATTTATTATTATGTTGAAAACAGCTGAGTAGATTTTTTTCAGGTTTCTTTGATGAACAAAGTTCATAAGAACAGTATTTATCTGAAATACAAATCTTTTGTAACATAAATGTCTCTATCATCAATTTCAAGCATCCTTGCTAAATAAAAGTAGTCATTTCTATAATTTCTTTAAAAAAAAAAAAAAATTACACTGACTCCAAGCTTTTTAATGGTATAGTGTATAATTTTACAAAAGCTTTATTTTTTAGATAAATGCTGATCTTTGTTTTTTTCTATTCATCAAATAATCCTTCAAAATGTGCCACAGCTGTTTTAAATATTGATAATAATAATAAAAATATTTCGTGAACAGCAAATCAGCATATTAGAATGAGTTCTGAAGGATCATGTGACACTGACGACTGGAGTAATGATGCTAAAAAATAGCTTTGATCACAGGAATAAAATACATTTAAAAATATATTTAAATAGAAAACTGTTATTTTAAATAGTAAAAAATATTTAAAAATATTACTGCTTTTGCTGTACTTTAGCTCAAATAAATGCAGGCTTGATGAGCAGAAGAGACTTTTTTTTAAAAAAACATTAAAAATCTTACTGTTCAAAAACTGTTTACTGGTAGTGTATGAGCGAAAAAGTACATCCAAGGTCAAAGTTCAGAGGATTTTTTGGAACTGCATACTAGCAATTCATTTATTCTTGCAAAATATTTTATTGAGAACAAATTTAAAGAGACCGCAAATTGATCAGCTAGAGAATAGAGTATTTAAAATATTAGGTAAATTCAAATTAAAATCTAACATTTATAAATAAATAAATTAAATTACCAGTGCTTGGGGCAAATACACATTATTCCATCTACTGTAGTTATAGGTTTAACAGAAAAATTATATTTTAGGAGTAGAAACATATGACTTTAGGCAAAAATGGTTATGAAGCAAAAGTTGACCCTTACTTTAAAAAAAAAAGTGAGTCTTAATATATTTTGTTTAATTTTAAATTTCTGACACTTTGTCTTAAGACATGATGCAGTATATGGAAATACATACTGTATTGTATAAATGAATTCCATTTCAAGGCATTATCGTTTTGTACTTCCATAGTTAATGGCAGTAATTATGACCTAATACACTGGAATGGGCGTCCCTGAGTGATTTCAACCCATCCGTTCTCTTTTCATCTCATCCTGTGTAATTGTACTCTTCTGGTCCTGAATGACCCACAGGGATCCTAACACTCCTGGGTCAAGAGATCACAGATTCCTGCCCCATTTCCCAGTGGAGATCATAAGCAACACACTCCTTCGCCCCCGCTGGCCTTGCATATCATCCTGAGCGTGTTCACTGTAGCGTGCATGAAATACTTCATGTGCCTGAAATCATGTGTCATTCCTAGAAGGTGTCTTGCAAACCCAAAGACAGGGTTAGGCAAGGTCAGAGATCAAGTGCATGTGTGAAATTCAAAATGAGGAGCCAGAGATGCCTTCTGACTTCGCATGGGATATAACTGCCATCATTGTAAAAGGACTGAAAAGAACATGACAGACTGACAGATCATTAAGGAGATTCATCAGATCATTAAGTCAACAGGTCAAAAAGTTAATGGCGGCAGAGGAAAGACTTGCCAGTTAACAACACAAGAGTGATACTTTGCCAAAAGCTACCAATCTACCAATGTTCACTCAGGTTATATATAAAAAATTATATATATTTATACACATAAAATTGTATTTTTATTTAATTAAGATTTTTAAAAAAAAAAAAAAAAATATATATATATATATTTTTTTTTTTTTTTGCTTTTATTATTTAGTGTATTTTGTTTAAACTATGCAACTCTCACAAAACTGTGTGTCCTCCCCTCCAGCTTCTTACAATTGTATAGTTGCATTTTGAGACATTGACCTTCATTGTATCCCAAAGGCAGATGCAGCAGACACGTCTTGTCGATAGATCCAAACACCTGCCAGCAATTAATGACTAATAGCTTTGGCCTACAGCATTAGAGGGCTGTTTGAACAAGACAGATGAGATCTCAGATGAGATCTCTAGTGCGTTTAGTCCTCAAAACAGAAAAGTTCTCATATTGTGATCCAGAATCAGGGCAGATTGGTCCCCCGAGTGATTGAGGTCATTGTTGAGCTTCAGACGAAAGACGTTTCTGATAAAATGATACTCAGCTGGGACTTTCAAATGTCAACATAGCATAAACTACGCCAGTATCAAGAAGAAAATCAGACTTTAAAGTAGGGCCGGGAAATAACTCAAACCTTTCATGCTTTAATTTTAGTTCACACCTATTAGGATTGTTAGCCATGCTTAATAACACAGAATTGTGCTATATTTAAGAAGGAAAAATGTGTTCTGAATCAAATCCATATGGGAGTTTATCACGTGCAGTATATTAGTGTGTAACACCCAAAAAGTCAAGAATGTCATTTATTGTGTTTTAATCAGGTGTGTATGAAAAATCCATCTCTGCAGATAAGAAAAATGTATGCTTTAGTTAAATTAGACTTTTTATCTCATAAAAATGCAATAAAAATAATTTCAATTCTGACTTTTAATTTTTTCATTTCTAATTTTGCTATAATTTTAACTTTTTATCTTATACATTTCCGTTTTGGTTAAACATTGTGTCTAATAAAGTTTATTCTTATCTCATAATTTTACCTTTTTATCTCATAATTATGACTAAGTATCTCATAATTATGACTTATGATATATATTGTATAATAGATATTTTTTAGTTTTTCATGTCATAATTTTGACTTTTTGTAATAATTTCAGCTTTTCATTTGATAATTATGACTTGTATCTGATCATTTTGACTTTTTATCTCATAATTATCACTATGGGTTGCAAAGAAACTTAGAAAAAAAAGTTTTTTATGATTTCAACATTTTATTTTGATAATGATTTCGACTTTTTATCTCATAATTTTGACTTTTTGTAACTATTTTATCTTTTTGTTAATTGATTCTATCTTATGATTGGATCTTTTTATCTCATAATTATGACTTTTCAATTAAATTCAAATGTATTTGTATAGCGCCCTTCACGATACATATCGTTGCAAAGCAACTTTACAGCAAATTCAAGTTTTTACATAATATTTAGTAGTAGCTTAGTAGCTTAGTAGCTTATGATATCTTTTTTATAATAGACATTTTGAAGGTGTTTTCAAAATTATGTTTTTCATGTCATAATTTGGACTTTTTGTAATAATTTTAACCTTGTATTTCATAATTATGACTTGTATCTCATAATTTAGAGTTTTTATCTCATAATTATGACTAGGATTGCAAAAAAGGTGGAAGTTTTCAGATATTTTCAGAAATTTTGGAAACTTTTTAGGACTTTTTGGAAACATTTGGAAAGTTTCCAGAAATGTTGACTTTTTGTAATCATTTAAACTTTTTATTTCATAATTATGGCATGTGTCTCAAAATTTCAGCTTTTTGTCTCATAATTATGCTTGGAAAAAAGTCTGAAAGTTTACAGAAATTTTGACTCTTTGTTATTATTTTAACTTTTCATTGCATAATTATGACTTGTATCTCATAATTGTGTATTTTTATCTCATAATTATGACTAGGGATGCCAAAAGGTGGACAATTTCTGAAATTTTCTGAAATTTTGGAAACTTTCTAGGATTTTTTGGAAACTTTCGGAAAGTTTACAGAAATTTTGACTTTTTGTAATAACTATTTATTTAATATTTATGAGTTGTATGTCATAATTTCAACTTTTTATCTCATAATTATGACTAAGGTTGCAAAAAGGTGGAAAAATTCTGAAATTTTCAGGATTCAGAATTTTCTTTTGGAAAGTTTACAAAAATTTTCTTTACAAACGTAAGTATGCTTTATGATATAGATATTTTACGTATGTTTTTAGAATTATGATTTTTTCCACCCACATATATATATATATATATATATATATATATATATGTATGCGAAAAACAAAGGAATGTGAACAAAAATAGAACAACAGCTTGTAATGTCCAGGTAATGAGTTTGATTCCCAGGTCAATTCGTCAGTTAAATTCCTGATTCTTAAATGCAAAGTTGCAAGTTGCTCTGGACAAAAGCAATTGCCAAATGTGCACTTTTAAATGAGGGCCGCACTGTTGGCTGTCTTACACGGATACTACACTTGACATGAAGGAAGTAATCTAACTTTTATCTGCTGACTTTTTAATTATGCTGTTCATTAAATCCATCCACACAATTGATCTGTGGAACTTGGACACAAAAAACAGTCTTTTCCAGTCCTCTTCCAGTCATTCTCTCCTTTTACACCCCTCATCTGCCCTTCTTGCCTTTATTCCACAGGCGGTTGTGGGTGTCACGCCTGCTTGAGTGTGACTCCTATTTTGCAGTAATGAAAGCAGCATGTGCTTCTAACTTTAGCTGCTCATGATACCCAGATGTTGGTTTTGGAGAGCAGCAGAGGTGGGCCCCCAGCTTCCCAGTGTCACATTGCTAAAGAGCCATGAAAGAATATGAAGCTTCTATAAGTCCACATCTTTGCATCTGATCTGTGTTTTTAGACCACTGGGTTCTGTTTTATCTCAGTTAGCGAACACATCAAAGATTGCAAGAAGCGTTTGAGCTGGTATTTGTTCCACAGTTGAATATGTGGAAGAGCTGATGTAATGTAAAACCAATACACGTCTACCATAACAACGCAAAACCTTGCTTTGGAAGCTAATTTTCCATTTTACCATTAGCTAATTGGTTAAACATGCTGTCTAATATGGGTTTAAAAAGTAAGTTGAACAGCCCTGCAGCGGTGCATGAGCGTCATCTGTTCTATTTAATGGGTGAAATGTATACACCATCAGGTCAGTGAGTGTCACAGTGTAGTACTTCAAGCCTGTGTGTTTTACGAGAGAATAAAAAAGAAGTGCAGCCTGAAATGATGGCGCTTTTTGCCAGACCAGACAGGCTTAGTGGCTTTAATGGTAACCTGCGTGACCTTTGAATGGTCATTAAAGGTCAGGTGAGATCACGGGGGGATACCTGGCCTGCATGTGGTCATAAAAAAGAAAGGTTTTAATTGTTGGTGATGAGATTAGGCAGGTTTTTGGTTACTAATAGACACCTGGTCAAAGTTACTGTTAGAAACCCCTAACCGAAGTACTGAAATTATGAAACAAAAACATATTTAAAAAAAAAAGAAAGAAAGGAAAACTAGACACATAATGAAGAAGGGAACCAAAACCAGAATATCATAGAGATTTAGATGAGGCCATTTTTGACCTATGCTGGCCTAATACATTAAAATTAAAATTAAAATTAAAATTAAATATTTAATAAAAATGTATTTATAAAACCTTCAAATACAATGCTAAAAAATTCTAATTCAATCGTTTAATGAAACTACAATATAGCAAAATGATAATATTAAATAATATATAACTTAGCATACTATAATTTAAACCATATATATGATAAAATTACAATATTATATAGTTTAAACGAAATAAATTTAATACAAATATAAAATAACTTGCTGATTCTTTGACAGATAATAATAATAAAAATATATAATATATATAATATAAAAAAATATAACATTTAAAATTAAATTTCAATAAATCATAAAAATATAAAATAACTTGGTGATTCTTTGACAGATTGTAATAAAATATTTATTATAATATGTATTTTCTAAATATATATTACATATAAAATATATAATTTATTTAATATATGTCATTATAGTTATATATTAAATAAAAATATATTTACAAAAACTTCAAATATGATACTAATAATTCTAACATAATCATTTAATAAAATTACAATATTAAATTATATTAAAATACATATAATATAATTTAAACCACACACACATATATAAAATCTGAAATATTTATGTATCATAATAAAAAGTATCCATTATAATATTAAATAATAGTCAAATTATAATATTAAACAATATATAAACTTAATATAATGAAACCAAATATTTATTTGTTTCTTTGTTTATTTACTTAATAGGTATGATAAAATGGTAACATTTTATAGTTTAAATGAAATAAATCAAGTAAAAATGTAAAATATTTTTGGATTCTTTGACATATAATAATAATTAAAAATGTATAGAACCTTCACAACACATAATTATACAAAAATTATAACATTAAAAAATATAACATTTAAAAATTAAGATGTAATAACTCAAATATATAATAACTCTCTGATTCTTTGACAGACTATAATAAAAAACAATTACAATATAAAACATCACATAATTTACGAGATAAAATGGTAAAAATCAAATAAAAATATAAAATAACTTTCCAGATTTTATTATGATAAAATCAAAATTATATAGTTTAAATGAAATAAATCAAATAAAAAATACAATAACTTGCTTATTCTCTGACATATAATAGTAATAATAATAAAACTAATAAAATTATAAAATATTCATGATAGAATGTATTATAATAGACAATTCTAAATATATATATATAATATAAAAAAATAGAATATGTAAAAATTTAATCACATAAAAATACGAAATAACTGATTCTTTGACGGATTATAATAAAAATATAAAATTACAATATAAAATATTACACAATTTAACAAGTTAAAATCTAATAAAAATAACTGATATAAAATATAAAGGGTTAACTTTATTTATTAATATCACTCCAGTCCACCATGACTCTTTTCTTTTTAAAAGACCCATGGGGTGCTGGGAAATATATACTCTACTGTTGCACGTTTGCCCTACAGCTCACGTAATTTACAGTCCAGACCTTTCGTAGACGTTAATATCTTGCAGAGACAATTCACAAAACTAGTAGCTTGCTGCAGTAGCATACAGAGTTTACCCTCAAAGATAAGATTTGGAAATTGCCAAATCCCTCGGTAAGCACTTGTCTTATTTACTTACCGAACCCCTATGAAGGATGTGGGGTGTGTGCTTGTGCGTGTTTATACAGACCTCCATATGTGTGGGAAGCTTTACTCCGCTCGAATAAAATGTGGTTTCAGCTGCGTCAGTGCAGCAGGGCACTACCAATCAGACACAAACCTCTTCAATCAAAACCACCCCTCTTAAAATTCCTCTCATTCCTGCTTCTTAAGACCTAATAATGTTCAAATTAAATGCATTTGGAACGCTGGCACATGTGCGCGTGTTTATATGCAACGAATCCCGTCATAGACAAACATACCGTTGCGTGAGCACCATTTCACATGTATAAACAGTGACATGAGCTACTGCATGGAACAGTTACCTATACACAAGAGACTCACACAGAAAAAACATTAGTGACCCTGAAGACATGCACGCATGCATGTAGTCACACAATTGCTTTGGCAAGCTTTCTACACGTTCCACAGGGGCTCCGGACTGTCATAGCCGTTCATCTGGCCTCTATCAGCGGCCGACCTGACAACTTAATCTCAGTCATTCATTCTCACAGATCAAAGCAGCACGCTGCAATTTAAACCTATTACCCGCGTATAAAGACATTCCATGTTGTGACCCCCTCTTTCACACACATGCACAAACACACACAAACACACAAATGTTTGCAAACAGACAGGCAAAGACCATCACAAGCCCACAACCACAGCGAAATGCATTTACACAAACACACATGTATTTAAAGAGTTTCATTTCTCCAGTTTTGCTTCATACACATTTACTGTAAACAGGCAACAATGGCTACATTTTTTCACTTAAAAAAATGTCATCACTATCATTTTGTGCCTCATAATTTTGACTTTTTATGTTATAACTATACGTTTTTTACATAAATTATGACTTTTTGTCATAATTGTTTTTATGTCATATTTCTGACTATTTATGTCAGAATTATGACTTTTTATGTCATAATTGTTTTGGCTTTGTATCATAATTATGACTTTTTATCTCCTTTTTTTGCAATAATTTAGACTTTTAATGTCATGTGACTTAACTCATAACTGTTAATAATTCAATGATAATTTCAACTTTTTTATCTCAGAATTGTTTGTCGTAATTTTGACTTTTGTTATAATTATGACTTTTTTTGGTCTCGTTGTTTTTATGTGATAAATTCGACTTTTGTCATAAATATGACTTATCAATTGATAATTGTTTTTGTGATAATTTTGACTTTGTGTCATAATTAAGATTTTTTATCTCATAATTGTTTGTCATAATTTCAACTTTTTATCTCAGAATTGTTTTTGTCATAAGTTTGACTTTTGTTATCATTATGACATTTTAGTCTCATAATTGTTTTTCTGATCATTTTTGTCATTTTTGTCAACTTTTGTCATGATTACATTTATCTCATAACTGTCATAATTTCAACTTTTTATTTTAGAATGTTTTTTGTCATAATTTCACATTTTGATATAATTATGACTTTTTAGTCTTATAATTGTTTTTGTGATAATTTTGAGGTTTTATTTCATAGTTATGACTTAATATCTCATAATAGCTTGTCATAATTTAAACTTTTTATCTCAGAATTATTTGTGATAATTTTGACTTTTTATGTCATAGTTATGACTTATCTCAAAATGGTTTGTCATGATTTCAACTTTTTGTCTCAGAATTGGTTTTGCCGTCATTTTGACTTATAACTATGTTTTAGTCTCACAATTGTTTTTGTCATAATTTCAACTTTTTATCTAAAATTGTTTGTGATAATTTTGTTTTTGTTATAATTATTTTTTTTTGTCTCATAATTGTTTTTGTGATAATTTTGACTTTTTTCATAATTTTTGTTGTCATAATTTCAACTTTTTATCAGAATTGTTGTTGTCATAATTTAGACTTTTGTTATAATTATGACTTTTTAGTCTCATAATTTTTATGTGATAATTTTGACTTTTCATGGCATTTTTATTTCATTATTTCATTATTTTATTTTGTGTCATAATTGTATCATAACTTCACATTTTTGTGACTGACTTGTCATAATTATGATTTTTAAAATCTTTTTGTAATAATTTTGACTTTTTGTTAAAACTATAACTTTAACTCATAATTTCAACTTTTTATGTCATAATCATTTGTCATAATTTCAGCTTTTTATTTCAGAATTCTGAATGTTTGTCTCTTAATTTCAACTTTAAAAACAGCAAAATTAAACAGAAGAATGTGAAATAAAAAAGATCAAACAACAAAACATTGGCTTAGCAATGTCAAAGTCATGCGTTCAATTTGCCACAATTAAATAGGCTATGAGGGCTACAAAAGCAACCAATACGACACAAAGCAAATTCCGTCTATTAAAGTTTCTCATTGAACCTCAGTGAACACAAATGTGGCATACACAAAGATGTTCTGATGTGCCTAATTTCAAA
Organism: Labeo rohita; assembly: GCF_022985175.1. NCBI lineage: Eukaryota > Metazoa > Chordata > Actinopteri > Cypriniformes > Cyprinidae > Labeo > Labeo rohita. The sequence continues at coordinate 19,116,399 of NC_066879.1, read as the reverse complement.
CATCCCTCATTACGAAATGCATGTTTTCCATTACACAGTACCAGTGCTGGATAAACAATCATCTAAAGTGCTTGAACATACTTTGATGCCAAAACCTCTTAGCCATCTTGAATAGAATGGTCGGATGATTTAAACTGCTGTAATGAATATGAATTGTTTGTTAACATCTGTCATTTATGGCAGGGTTGATATGGTTACGTTAACATACCCTGGGAAACAACAATCTATGATTCACCTTTGACTTTTAAAATGATGTTTGCATTACAGACATTAAGCTTAACTTAGTCTGTCCTGTAAGAGGGATGTTTATAATAGTGGAGCTTTTCCACTGACTTTTATTATTGTATTGCTTTTTTGGGGTTATACAGAACGTAATGGCCAACTGATTAGCAACAAACAACCAATCATAAACTGAGCAGCGCTTTCCACATTAAAGTCTGTGTAAAGCAATATTAAATTTGTGTTCTGAGTTTGTCACACCACAGAAAAATGTGTTAGTAACGACCCAGCCAAATTTAAATGATAAAAAACGGCAAGTAAATAAAATAAGTTGAAAAAATAAACAAACTTTAAATATAAAACAGTGACAAAAAACAGTTATGGTCTGACATAAGCTAGAAAATATGTTATTTAAACATGTTTGAACTGAAATCTTAGACTGAACAGTGTAAAACATGGAAAAAGATAACACAAGATTTAGGATGAAACCATTCAAAGCCTACAAAGTGGACAAAATCTGGCCAACATTCCCAATCCTTCCCACATATAGGCAAGCTGATAGAAATGAATACTGCAAAATGTTGCTTGCCATTTAAATTCCTTCCATGTGGAGAAATACTCGAGTCTTGTTTAACAATACAGCAACACACTGCTTTGTGCAAATATTTTAATGAGCGGCTGAAAAGCTTTATTGGGTGCACCCTGGTTGAAACCCAATTATTTTCCCAGCATTTTAAATGAACCACAGTTACCATCAGGTCAATTAACTTTTGCATTTTTAGCTGAAAGAACCATCCAAGTATTCTGAACTACTAATCAGACTGTAGGCGTCACTTACAGAAGCTTAAAATATATATAATATATACACATACCTTAAAGAAACCACTTATGAAGTCTTGCATTTTTTACATTTTTATTTTGTATCTGCAAAAACCTCCAGCTATGTTTCACAAAAGACAATGTTTCTTTCATAACATCTGATCAGGAATGCCAACTATGTGTCATCTGTTTTATTTCTAGGTGGAAATGGCTGTTTCTAATTCCAGGCAAGACCATCGCTTCCTGTTTTTGGCATGCACTCAGTCAGTGGATATAAGGTGTGTTACACTGATAGCCTAAGGCTCATCCAGTAGACCAGACATCCCGACACGCTTACAAAATGCAGCCTAGACACTAAAGTTGCAGTATTATCCCTAATTTGTAATGCCATGAGCCTGAGAACCCCCACACAGTTAAACTTTTGAATTATGCAATGACATCTGGTTATATTTGACTGTGTATGAAGTCAGCGACAACAGCAACAGGGATATTAAAATGAGGTTTCTTTGTCAGCACGATATAAATTACGCATCAATATGCTGCTGACAAACACGAGAGACAAAAACGTAATGTTTTCAGCTGTAATTTTCAATTTGAAGGCACACACATACAATTACTATAATGTCAAATACTGAATTATGCTTTGATTCTGTCAAAGAAAGTTGAAAGCCCCTAAATCAAACCTTCTCAAAGACAGATCTATCAGTTTTCTACATCTGGAAGGAATAAATATTTATAGCTCACAGCTAATTCACCATCAATAGGATTAACGTGATCCCCAATAAAGATAGTTATTGCTCATACAGCCTGCAGGGCGGCAGAAAGGCCCACAGCCGGAATGATGTGAGGTTCAGAGATGAAGGTCTGCTCTCTGAGCTTTTTTATGACCTGGAGGGCAGCCAGCTGCTGTAGTGAGTGTCAGAGAGGAGAATGAAAGCTTGAAGAGATATATGTAGGATATGAGAACGGGGGAGGAAAATTAATAAAGAGCAGATATATAGAAATCAAAGACGGAAAATTAAACTCATGCGAGAGATGAGTGGGTTCAAAAAAGTAGGAAATAATGAGCAGTGAGCGTATAAGCATAGGCTGACACTATGTCTAAACCACACTAGCTGTCTAGACACACCTACTCATTATGTATTATTAAAAACATAAAATGTAAAACCATTAAAAATTAAATTAAATTAAAAAATTGTTCAATAGTAAAGCCATCTTTGCATCTTTGTTTTTATTAAGATACACATACTATTTTTGTATTATTAGAAACACAAAGTTAAATAGTTAAATTGTAAATCCATCTTTGCATCTTTCTTTAAGATATACATTTTGTATTATTAAAAACACTAAATTTAATTCAGTTTAATTCAATTCAATTATCAAATAGTTAAATTGTAAATCCATCTTTGCATCTTCGTTTTTTGTTAAGATACACAAACTTATTTTATATTATTAAAAATACAAAATGTAAAAATTAAATTAGATTATAAATCCATCTTTGGTTTTTGTTAAGATACACAAACTTATTTTGTATTATTAAAAACACAAAATGTAAAAATGTAATGAAATAATTAAATTAAATTAAATTAAACATACTGGCAATGTTTGGCAATGAAAACACAAAATTAAATTAAATTAAATTAAATTAAATTAAATTAAATTGTTATTCCATCTTTGCATCTTTGTTTTTTTGTTAAGATACACAAACTTATTTTGTATTATTAAAAACACAAAATGTAAAAGTTTAATTAAATTAAATAAATTAAATTAAATTAAATTAAACATACTGACAATGTTTGGCAATAAAAACACAAAATAAAATAAAATTAAATTAAAGATTCACAAACTTATTTTAAAACACAATTAAAAACACAAAATGTAAAAATTCAATTCAATTCAATTCAAATAAACATTCTGGCAGTGTTTGGCAATAAAACAAAATTAAATTAAATTAAATTAAATTAAATTAAATTAAATTAAATTAAATTAAATTAAATTAAATTAAATTAATTGTTCAGTCGTAAATACATCTTTGCATCTTTGTTAAGATACACAAACTTATTTTGTAATAAATATAAAAAATAAATTAAATTAAACATATTGGCAAGCTGGTAGCTTTAAATATAGCTTACTTATTGCTTTGAATATATCTTTATATCAACATGCTGTCACCCTGCATAACATTTCCTGCACATAACCAACAATTTTTCTTTTTTCTGTAATGACGGAACATAGTGCATATAATTTACATTGTAACAGATTTAGTGATTACGTGTGTGTATAAGGTGGAATTGTTCTTTAATTCATTCAGTCATTCAAGTACAACAGCTGAAGGTAACTATATAGACCTAGTTAAGTTCAAAAGAACTTAGAAAATGCAAAGGTTCTTGCTGGAAATTTACACATATTGTAAACAGCTTTTACGTGACTACAATAAAACTTTGCCTTGTAACCATAAAACCAACGCCTTTTGTATTGTGGTATGTGGCTTTGAAATACATTTTTTCCCATCAGAACAATACATTCCCTTTATGCTGGCATGACTCTTTATTTATCATCTTATAAATTAACATGCCCATTAACCTCTGATGTAGCCTCTATGTTGAGGAAAACCTAATAAAACTATTGTCTTTATTTGTGAACAACAGTTTTATTGACTTTGCAATAAAGAAATAGAAACACAGCACACACAGAATTTAATTAAGGAATAATGAGTGTTCATATTTGCCTTGAGAGCTTTATATGTAATTAATAAGCACAAACTGGGCACATAACAAGCAAGTTGACAAAGACGCACAGAAACATTCAGGCATATGATGACACCACTTCGGGGATTTTTGTCGATTATGCATGATAAAACTCTTGGTTAAAAGACTTGTTCGCTCAAAAATTAAAAGTGATCCAACATGTAGATGAGTTTGTTTCTTCATTTCAACAGATTTGGAGAAATTTAGCATTACATCACTTGCTCACCAGTGGATACTCTGCAGTGAATGGGTGCTGTCAGAACAGAATCAGGACAGAAGTATGTAGATTAAGCACTGTTTACAAGAAAAACAGTTCAAAACAAGTATGAAGGTGGATTTTATCAGCTGTTTGGACTATTCTGACGGATTATGTCTAAGTAGGCTGAGGATTATTCTGAACTTCAGTCAAGTTCATTCCCAAATGGTTTGTGTCTCAACTCAAGGCAGGAACTTTGGGAAAGTTCATGTAATAATACTTTTCAAAATACACTGCCTTCTCTTAAAAAAATGCACAAATGTCAGTAGTTTTATGTACAGAATTTATGATTTCAATAACCACCAGGCAGAAGCATTCTTCTAATATAACATAGTGCTGTATTTCCTCACGTCACAATATACATCTACAGGAGTCTACATATATATTTTTGTGTGTATTTCAATTTTCCTTAAATGAAACATCAAAGGCACCCATAAGACAGAACATCTCCAGTTCAAAACCAGGAGGAAAAGGCATATAGAGTAACATCTCTCACCCCATTAAGGAGCGCAGGTCTTGGTGCTGCTATATATGTAGAGACAGTTTCTGGAATTCTCCATGTGGCTGGATCACATTAACTTTGTTCTCCAGTCCCGGTGAATCTGGCCTAACTCACACATACACCCACCTGCAGAATCATCAAACAAAAGAATCATTAGTGCGTTATTTTGCTGTACATTTTTTTTTTTAATTATTTTTATCTTACCATAATACACTATAGTATTATTATACTACATGTTAATGTGATCAAATCATATGTTTTTTTTTTTTTTTTTAATCATATTTTCATCTCCTGTTTCACTCCATGGAAAAGAGAAGCGTAGACATTCTGATAAATTTTCTCCATTTGCGTTCCACATTTGAAAGATTAGTAAACGCCTTTAGAATAAACACACACACACAAAAAATAAATATATGTATATACATGTGTCGGTTTTTCCCTTTTTTATGATGTTTTCACAGGATGTTTGCTTCAGATACAGGACGTTCAGTGCCATGAATCACAACGATCATGTCTGGTACAGAGAACAAACGGTAATCAAGATCACTTGTTTGAAGTCGGTAGGGAACTGCACTAGTGTTGCATTCCACGGTGAGGCAGTAGAGAGCTCTTTTTTGATCCGTTCAATGATTCAGATTCAGGCCAGTGGATCACAGTCAGTCATCTGTGCTTTTGGAAAGCTGGAACAACGCTGCGCGTTACGTAGAGGAGCGGCACACTTCTATTACCGAAGTGACCTGCGCGTTTTATCCCTCTTTTAGCTTTAGTTTGAAAGGACTGTCATGTCTAAACACAGAAAGGATCATAGTTCGCTCTTCATATGAATGCGCAAAAACAACAATGTTGAGGGAATAAAACGCGTGCCGTTTGGACAGGTGCATCCCAGATCACCACCATCATCAGAAAAGTTTTCTCACTGACTCACTGTGAAAATGGATTACCAGCTGCTGGATTTCTTGCAACTTGTCTTGCAAACTTTGTTTCCAAACAGACATTGAAGGAGCTCTCTCCTAACTGAACTGACCATGCACTGGGACATGATGGTTTGTCTGTTCTAACTATGGATAACTAACCTGCCTTTACATCCAGACTGCTAAACATGAAAACTCTTTGGAGTGGTCAGTTTGTGATGGTGATATTGAAGTGCGCAGTGATCTTATTTCCTGGATTCCTGCAGGGCTTCACAGGTAAGTGATGGAAAGCATCTATCTATCTATCTATCTATCTATCTATCTATCTATCTATCTATCTATCTATCTATCTATCTGTCTGTCTGTCTGTCTGTCTGCCTGTCTGTCTCTCTGTTGTCTATCTGTCTGTCTGTTTGTCTATCTATCTATCTGTCTGTCTCTCTGTCGGTCAGTCTGTCTGTCTGTCTTTTTGTCTATCTGTCTATCTATCTGTCTGTCTGTCTCTCTGTCTGTCTATCTGTCTATCTATCTATATATCTGTCTGTCTCTCTGTCGGTCAGTCTGTCTGTCTCTTTGTCTATCTATCTATCTATCTATCTATCTATCTATCTATCTATTTATCTATCTATCTGTTTGTCTATCTATCTATCTGTCTGTCTCTCTGTCGGTCAGTCTGTCTGTCTGTCTTTTTGTCTATCTATCTATCTATCTATCTATCTATCTATCTGTCTGTCTCTCTGTCTCTCTATCTGTCTATCTATCTATATGTCTGTCTATCTATATATCTGTCTGTCTCTCTGACAGTCAGTCTGTCTGTCTTTTTGTCTATCTATCTATCTATCTATCTGTCTGTCTCTCTGTCTGTCTAGCTGTCTATCTATATATCTGTCTGTGTGTTTCTCTGTCTGTCTGTCTTTTTGTCTATCTGTCTATCTATCTGTCTGTCTGTCTCTCTGTCTGTCTATCTGTCTATCTATCTATATATCTGTCTGTCTCTCTGTCGGTCAGTCTGTCTGTCTCTTTGTCTATCTATCTATCTATCTATCTATCTATCTATCTATTTATCTATCTATCTGTTTGTCTATCTATCTGTCTGTCTCTCTGTCGGTCAGTCTTTTTGTCTATCTATCTATCTATCTATCTATCTGTCTGTCTCTCTGTCTCTCTATCTGTCTATCTATCTATATGTCTGTCTATCTATATATCTGTCTGTCTCTCTGACAGTCAGTCTGTCTGTCTTTTTGTCTATCTATCTATCTATCTATCTATCTATCTATCTATCTATCTGTCTGTCTCTCTGTCTGTCTGTCTATCTATATATCTGTCTGTGTGTTTCTCTGTCTGTCTGTCTTTTTGTCTATCTGTCTATCTATCTGTCTGTCTGTCTCTCTGTCTGTCTATCTGTCTATCTATCTATATATCTGTCTGTCTCTCTGTCGGTCAGTCTGTCTGTCTCTTTGTCTATCTATCTATCTATCTATTTATCTATCTATCTGTTTGTCTATCTATCTATCTGTCTGTCTCTCTGTCGGTCAGTCTGTCTGTCTGTCTTTTTGTCTATCTATCTATCTATCTATCTATCTGTCTGTCTCTCTGTCTCTCTATCTGTCTATCTATCTATATGTCTGTCTATCTATATATCTGTCTGTCTCTCTGACAGTCAGTCTGTCTGTCTTTTTGTCTGTCTATCTATCTATCTATCTATCTATCTATCTATCTATCTGTCTGTCTCTCTGTCTGTCTATCTGTCTGTCTATCTATATATCTGTCTGTGTGTTTCTCTGTCTGTCTGTCTTTTTGTCTGTCTATCTGTCTGTTTCTCTGTATGTTTGTCTATCTATCTATCTGTTTATATATCTGTCTGTCTATCTATCTATCTATCTATCTATCTATCTATCTATCTATCTGTGTCTCTGTCTGTCTATCTATGTCTGTCCATGTCTTGTCTGTCTATGTGTCTCTCTCTCTTGTCTGTTTATCTATGTATCTGCCTGTCTTTTTTTATCTATCTATCTATCTATCTATCTATCTATCTGTCTGTCTTTTTGTCTCTGTCTCTGTCTGTCTATCTATCTGTCTATCTGTCTGTCTGTGTGTCTCTCTCTCTCTATCTATCTATCTATCTATCTATCTATCTATCTGCCTGTCTGTCTGTCTATCTTAGTATGATAAACTGTTACCAAATACGAAGAAGGAGCCATTAAAATAACCAGACTATTCCTTATAATAATAATTAAAATGCCAGATGCATAAACTTAGTGTGAGTTTAAGCTGTGTAATTCGTTTCAGATTTGGATAACAAGTTAATGCACAATTTATCAGTTTTTTTTTTCAAAATCCATTTTTATATTCAAAATCCATTTTTATATTCAAAATTTGTAATGTGTTCCTATTTACTTGTTTTTGTAATTCTTACATGATATTAAACGTTGTACAACAGTTGCAGTGCTGCAGTCTGTGCAGGAGGAATGACACAGTTTTTGGTTCTGTGAATGCCCTGCTGTGAGGTTCATTAAAGGCTCAGGTTGTCAAACACTATGCTGTGACATGCCAGAACCTGACTGTAGTGTTTACAGTAGTTCAGCATTCAAAAAATGGTGCATTTCAAATCATCAGCATGAAAGTTTCTTTGGATTTGTTTATGAATGCATATGCATGTTTCCTCTTCCACACAGAGTCCAGATGTGTTGGCCGTGCTTGCAGCCCTCCTATGGGTAACTTGGCCAGTGGCAGGACCCTTTTCACGCTGACTAGCTGCTGCACTAATAGCTCTTCCTGCCTGCCAACCCAGCCACGCTGTCTAGCAGAGCTTCATCCTCCTGCCCTCATGGCCGATGACCCGTTTATTCATCCAGATACCTGGTGGGGCTCAGCAGCGGCCACTGGAGAACAGGAAGAAATCCGTCTTGACTTGGAGACACGGTTCTGCATGAGTCACGTTGTGATGTTGTTCCGTTCCCCACGTCCCGCTGCTATGAGGTTGGAGCGCTCACAAGACTTTGGCCAGACCTGGGAGACACTAAAGCTGTTTGCCAGGAACTGCACTGAGATGTTCGGGCTTCCTGATGATGTCAGTCAACCAGGATCTCTCTGCACTTCCAGATATTCCAGTGCGGTCCCGTGCAGCCGAGGAGAGGTAAGGAAGGAAATAAGGTCTCTTAAGCACCACAAAACATTTTTTTTTTTGTAAACTGCATTTTTAGGTGTATTATTCCTGTAAACATGATTACTCATAATTATTTGTTTCTATTTGTTTTCTAGATCATATTCCGGTCCATAGGATTGGGAAGTGGGATTGTTGATCCCTACAGTCCTGAGGCGCTGTCCCGACTGACAGTGACTAACTTACGAATACAGCTCTTAAAATCTCAACAGTGCCCCACCTCAAAGAGCCAGCGGAGCGTCCCGGAGCAGTCAAACCTGCCCTTTTTACCCACAACTCAAGCTCCGACGCCAAGTTCTGATCCTCTAGATTCAACCCCATTTGCTGTGTACTCTCTTTTGGCTAAAGGGACATGTTTGTGTCATGGCCACGCTGAACATTGCCTTTCTGAAAATGGAGGACAAGACAGACTGCAACCCAGTAATGTGGTAAGTGTATCCATTTTGTAAGTTACAGCATCTGCATCGCAGCCACCTGTAGGTGACAGAATGAATGAATGTGTGAAGTAACTTGTTTCCTCTTCTACATGCTTGAGGTTGTATGCGAACTCACCCAGTATTCAGGAGAATAGGAAGTGAGCTGTTATATGTATTTTTATAAGGCTTTGTCAGGCTTGAATGGGCAGCAACTGAAAATAAATCATTCCTCTGGAGTGCAGGTGTCTGGGAAGTGTGTGTGTATCCACCACACAGCGGGCGAGCACTGTGAAAGGTGTGCCCCGCTCTACAACGACCAGCCCTGGAGAGCAGCCAACGGAAGCAGTGGTGAGAGCAACCCATGCCAGAGTGAGTGCATTTAGTGTGTGGGTTGATTCAGCCTTAAAGTGATAGTTCACTCAAAAATGAAAATTGCCCCCTAATTTACTCACCCTCAAGCCATCCTAGATTTATATGACTTTCTTCTTTTAGACAAATACAATCAGAGTTATATTAAAAATGTCCTGGCTCTTCCAAGCTTTATAATGGCAGTAAATAGCTGTTGAGATTTTGAAGTCCAATAAAGTGCATAAAGTCATCATAATAAGTACTCCACATGGCTCCAGGGGGTTAATAAAGGCCTTCTGTAGTGAACTGATGCCTTTGTGTGAGAAAAATATCCAAAATATTAAAACTTCATAAACTGTAGTCTATTCTGCGAACTGTCATACGTGCGTTTGTAGGTGGATGACGTAGGCAAGAGATAAGTTTTAAATATGTAACCCTGGACCACAAAACTGAGTCAATATTTCATCATCATTTCGTCATCTTTCAACATCTGAAAGCTAAATAAATAAGCTTTCCATTGATGTATGGTTTGTTAGGATAGGACAATATTTGGCTAAGATACAACTATTTAAAAATCTGGAATCTGAGGGTGCCAAAAAAATTTAAAAATTGAAAAAATCGCCTTTAAAGTTGTCCAAATGAAGTTCTTTGCAATGCATATTACTAATCAAAAATTAAGTTTTGATATATTTACGGTAGAAAATCTACAAAATATCTTCATGGAACATGATCTTAAACTTAATATTCTAATGATTTTTGGCATAAAAGAAAAATCAATCATTTTGACCCATACAATGTATTCTGGGAGCACTTTTTATGATGGATGGATGCACTTTATTGGACTTCAAAATCTCAACAGCCATTCACTGCCATTATAAAGCTTAGAAGAGCCAAGACATTTTTTTAATATAATTTAGATTGTATACCTAGGATGGATTGAGGGTGAGTAAATCATGGGGTAATTCTCATTTTTGGGTGAACTATCCCTTTAAATACCTTTAATTCTTGTTAATCCCTGAAAATGAAATTGCTTTAATTTATCATGTCATAGTAGTAATAAGTAATATTTTGAAGAAAGTGGCTACCAAACAATTGTCCCCATTGCCTTCCATAGTATGAAAAAAAAAACATATGTATAAAAAAACATTATACTACTTCTTAGGTTCTTGGATGATTCATTCCTAACTTTTCCTCTGTTTTCTGTTTTTTGCTGCTAAAGAGTGTGAATGTCACGGCCACGCAGAGAGCTGCCACTTCTCCCAGCGAGTGTGGATGTCCACAGGGGGCAGTAGCGGGGGTGTCTGCGACAACTGCCAGCATAACACTGTGGGCCGCCGGTGCCAGCGCTGTCGCCCTGGATACCACCGCCACCCTGCCAGACCCCTCAACTCCCCGCATGCTTGCACACGTAAGAAAAGGACAACGAGATCTCAAAGGGCTCTGCCCTTCAAAAATTATTCCTAACTGCACATAAATTTTCTTACTTTATTAAAGCACATACGTAGTCTTACTGTAAATCATTTATTGATACAGATTATTATTTTTCTCTCTAAAATATGTGACCCTGAACCACAAATTCAGTTGTAAGTAGCATGGGTATATTTGTAGCAGTAGCCAACAATACGTTGTATGGGTCAAAATTATAGATTTTTCTTTTATGCCAAAAATCATTAGGATATTAAGTATCATGTTCCATTAAGATATTTTGTAAATTTTCTACTGTAAATATATCAAAACTTAATTTTTGATTAGTAATATGAATTGCTAAGAACTTCATTTGGACAACTTTAAAGGGGATTTTCTCAGTGTTTTGATTTTTTTGCACCCTCAGATACCAGATTTTCAAATAGTTGTATCTCTGCCAAATATTGTTCTAATCATACATCAATGGAAAGCTTATTTTTTCAGCTTTCAGGTGATGTCTAAATCTCAATTTCAAAAAATTGACTGGTTTTGTGGTCCAGGGTCACATATAACTGGTTCCTCCTCTAAAATGACTTTTGGGTCACAGTGGATGATGCAAAAATTTGAGAAAAAATATAAATCTATTCATATTTTTATATATAAAATAAAAATGACAAAAATAGTTAAGAAGCAGGATGCATATCTTATTTTAAAATTGTAGGTGCAACTGGACTGTTACTGGGTAACAATAGGAAAAATGTATTTTAAGATAGAAAATTTGAGAAGAAAATAGGAAAAATATACTTAAAAAACACCCATCAATATCTTAGCAACCACTCAAAACTCTTTTGCTTTCTGCTTTTTTGTATCAAAATAGTTAACATTGTCATTATTTACAGTCTTTTATTGCCTCCTACTGGTGGCAGTGTGACACGATCCACTAAAGTAATTCAAAAACAGTGTGAGGAGCTAATGAACCCATGACCAAAGATTTTTTCCTTGGCAGGATGCTGGTGTGACCCAGTTGGTTCGGTGCCAGTACATTCCAGCGACGGGACACCATGGTGCCATCCTAGAAGTGGACAGTGCCACTGTAAACCTGGTGTGGGCGGCACCACCTGCAGCCACTGTCTAGAAGGGTACTGGGGTTTTGGAGAGGAGGGCTGCAAATCTTGTGTGTGCCCTTCGACTTGTGATCCCATCACGGGTCATTGCCTAGACAGGTCAGACTACATTCTTTCTTATTTTTTCCTAATCATTGAGCAATGAGAATTTCACATGCAAATATGTGTTTTTAATGACTTAAGTCAGGTTTAAGTGCATACCTGTTGGGTATGTTGAAATACCGTTGATTTTTGTTGTCGTATCATTTTCCTTTAACAGCAAAGGCAGTGTCAAGCTTTACAATGTACCAATTGGTGGGAAAATTCCTGAACTGTCCCACTTTAAACCTCAGGAGGACGAGAGGGTGTGGCCTAAAGAACTGGCCGTCTCTGCACTGTACTATACAGGTGAGCTGACTACAGTAACAAAACATTCCACACTAACAACAGCTATTGTGAAACGTGGGAAACCACAGCAGGAAATGTGACTTTAGGATGTGGCTTCGCAGAAATATGTCTTTTGATTGTGGTTCCATCAAATGTAAGGGTGAGGTGATTATGAATAATGTATAATGTAAATGGGTGAATCTTACAAACCTATTTTAGGACCATTTTGCACTGTGACATTTTTTTCATTACAATTTTCTTGCAAAAGAAAAAATCTTCCAAAAATGTGTGTATGATTATGAACTAACATTCAAAAGTTTGAGGTCGGTAGGATTTTTTAAAAATGTTTTTGAAGTCTTTTAGACTCACCAAGACTGCATTTATTTAATTATAAATAAAAATAAAAATTAAAGTAATATTGTGTAATGTTATTGTGAATTTAAATGAAATGTTTTCTGTTTTTAAATATTATAAAATGTAATTTATTCCAGTCAAAGCTGAATTTTCAGCATCATTACGCCAGTCTTCAGTGTTACATCCTTCAGAAATCATTCTAATATGCTGATTTGCTGCTGAAGAAACATTTCTTTTTATTAATGTTGAAATCATTGAAAGTTCTTTGAATAGGAAATTCAAAAGAATTTATTTAAAACTTTTTTTTGTAACATTATAAATGTCTTTACTATCAATGTTGATCAATTTAATGCATCCTTGCTAAATTAAATTTTGGAATTTATGTTTATTAATGTTAAATATGTTAATATATGCAGAACCTTTTACAATTTGTTCTTGTGGATTTTTTAGGGAAGTGCAGCTGTAAGGAAAAGAAGCTGAAAAGCGTGTCAGATCTTTGCAAGATGAAGCACGCATATGGTGAGGCTTAGTGTCTTTGAATCATTTAATTTCATACTTTGAATTGATTCTTTTATCATTTTCTGTCTAAAAATTTAAAGGGATAGTTCACCCAAAAATCAAAATTCAGTCATTAATTACTCACCCTCATGTTGTTCCAATCACGAAAGACCATCGTTCATCTTCAAAACACGAATTAAGATATTTTTGATGAAATCCGAGAGCTTTCTTGACCTTGCATAGACAGCAATGCAACTACCATGTTTAAGGCCCAGAAAGGTAGTAAGGACATTGTTAAAATAGTCCATGTGACATCAGTGGTTCAACCATAATTTTATGAAGCTATGAGAATACTATTTGTGCACAAAGAAAACAAAAATAATTCTTCTTTATTTAACTATTTTAACAATGTCCTTACTACTTTTCTGGGCCTTAAACATGATAGTTGCATTGCTGTCTATGCAAGGTCAAGAAAGCTCTCAGATTTTATCAAAAATATCTTACTTTGTGCTCCAAAGATGAACAAAGGTCTTAGGGGTTTGGCATGACCTGAGGGTGAATAATTAATGACAGAATTTGTATTTTTGAGTAAACTATGTCTTTAAATCCCATGAAAGAATTAACTGTTTGTGGCGTTCGTAGTGATCAAAGCCAGCGTGCTTTCAGCTCATGATAAAGGCACACATGCAGTTGTCCTGGTGAAAGTACGTAAGGTGTTTCGCTCTGGAAAACTGCCCCTTTCCCAGGGCACGCACAGTCTCTACCCACTCTCCTGGACCAGCCGTGGCTGCACCTGTCCCATTCTCAACCCAGGTACAACAACTTAGGTCACAGCTTTGATTCAATCAAGTCTTGCCTTTACAGTAATACCTGTTTGGTCTCCATCTATAGGTGGGAACTATCTACTGGCGGGTCCTGAAGAAGTAGACTCAGGACGGCTACTGGTCACCATGCAGAGTCTAGTAGTCCCCTGGACTCCCATCCTGGGCTTTCAGGTCACAGAAGCACTGCATCAGGGCTGCCTATGAGCAAGACTTTACCCAGATGTACAGTAGCACAACACTTGACAGCCCTCACTTGAAATGATGCCATTGTACCAAAGCAGGCAGCTGGATCCTAAATGGACCATGACCATGACACCAGATGAAACTGAAATGGAACGTGGGTAATTACCAGAAAAACAGGATTCATGAAGTAGTTGTATGGCAACATGCACTGAATAGTCACTTAATTGTCATACAGTGCAACTTAAAGGGATAGTTCACCTAAAAATAAAAATTCTGTTATTAATTACTCACCCTCATGCCATTCCAAACCTGTAAGACCTTTGTTGATTTTAAAACAGAAATTAAGATATTTTTGATTCTCTCTGATCCTGCATAGACAGCAAAGGTTCTATCATGTTCACGGTTCAGAAAGGTACCAGAAACTTGGGGTGTGCGATATATATCGTCTGCGATAATATCATAATTGATGTTTTAATGATGTTCAATTTGACATTATCAAGTATTTTGCAAAAACCATTCAAAACACATACCGAGTGCATTACGTGAAGTCTAGACTAGTGCCTGTAACGTTATGCATTAAAGAAGTTCACTTCCAGAACAACAATTCACAAATAATTTACCCACCCCCTTGTCATCCAAGATGTTCATGTCTTTCTGTCTTCAGTCGTAAAGAAATTATGGTTTTGAGGAAAGCATTTCAGGATTTTTCTTCATATAATGGACTTGATTGGTGCCCCGATTTTGAACTTCCAAAATGTAGTTGATATGCAGCTTCAAAGGGCTCTAAATGATCCCGGCCGAGGAAGAAGGGTCTTATCAACCGTGATTCTATGAAGCTGCAAGAATACTTTTGGTGCGCAAACAACTAAAATAACTCAGAAGACGAACGAAGGTCTTGCAGGTTTGGAACAACATGAGGGTGAGTATTAATGACAGGATTTTAATTTTTGGGTGAACTATCCCTTTAAGCAAGGCTCTTCACAAATAACAGTTCATCTTGGTGGCTGTTGTCCTGTGGATATGACAGGACGTGGATATGGCATTCATAAGACTTTCATAAGATTTTGTACTCATTCGCTGTAGTTTTTAGATTATCGCCATCAAAAACTAGTTTCTTGAAGATACAAATGGACAATTGATAAACACAAGGCAGTGAATCCAAAGAACTGCAGGACATTTTTGAGATTCATTCACAGTTTTGTATTTTATTTGCTTCTTGTCTTACTACACTTCAGTCAAGTGTTTTTAAAAATGCATTTGAATGTCACACAATTGAAAAAATGAAAAACAAAAGGTATGGACCGACTGATTCAAAATCTTCCAGTACTTATGCATGATTTGGACTCAGTATCTTTTATTAAAACCTTTTTTAGAAACAGACATATCACAGATGAAAAGATCACATTAAGGCTTTGAATGACAAATCAAACCCAAACAGACACTTTTTGATATGCAGATATCATTGACTGAATATATTAATAAGCCACATTAGCTTAAACATACCACAGAGTTACAAAAATGATCAGAAATCAGCACAATGTTTTAACACTTTTTAATGTTAGCATGTAGAAAATGGATCAAGAAACAGCCCTCAGTGTTAAGATACTTCAACTGAACAAAACCTACAAGTCTTTGGAACAACAGATATTTGCATGTTCTTACTAAACAGAAGATCTGCTCATTTATTGGTTAACACCAACAATTATGTATGTATCATCAGCTGACGGGTAAGGCTACTGGTTTACTCGCTCACACCCCTATGTTTGTACTTAGTGTGTAGCCTTGGGCTACATGCATTCAAAAACATTTCTTCTTCATGTTCTACAACAAAAAGAGTGCATGAAATGTTTATAGACTTGTTATTTGAGTATCCACTCTCAAAAAACTGCTTAGCTGTGAAGGTACAGTGCCAAATGGCCTTTGATCTGTTGTAGTACACAAGTCAAACAAGCTTGGGTTGTGGAGCAAATAATAACCAGAAAATACAAAGCAGGATGATTCAAATGGCATCTAACTCACCTGCCAATCATACAGATCTTTAAAACTCACTTTTGTAGGTCCCTCAAGTGCATGTTAATGACATTTTAAATCACAAAACCTGAAGAATAAGGGCATCCTGAATCTCTGTGCATCATGCAGTCTGGTGGAGAGCATTGATATTGTCTCTTCATACTCGAAAATGGAGCCGTCTCTGTTGTGAGGTGTGGAGGAAATGAGGGGGAAAATAATATTAGCTAGCTGCTGGGTTTTCTGTGGCTGCTGGTGTGGAATCAGGAGAGGACGTAGGGAGAGAGTCAGTGGGTGTATTATCGGCCCCGCCAGAAGGGGCGCTGTCGTCTTCCTGAGGGTACAGCTCAGGATATTTCTGCATACATTCCTGCATACTCCTGAAGTTTTCCACACAGTCGGAACCTTTTATCTCCTCTGTGCTATAGTGGAAACAAGAAAAGGCTTCTTTGAACTGTTGTCCACAAGGGCCACTCGCCATACCGCCTAAACACGGGCAGTTCCAGTTTATGTCACCATTAGGGAGAATAAGACCTGTAGGATCAAATGAAATGGGGTTTGAGAATGAGCATCTCTGGCTAAACTATGCCAAATGATAATTCTTTATTCAAGGATTACTATTTTGGATAGTTGATCTGTTCAAAAACTTACCGTGATCTTCATACGGATCATTTGGGTCATCTTCGATGAGCTCAGCATTACTGGGTGCTTCATGATCCTCCTTGGTGACAAATATGATGCGATCTTTACCTAGTGAGAGACAAGAAGGAAGTTATATACAGTTTTATCAAACTGTTTTAGGGGGGAATCAAACAATCAGCCACTGAAAATCTAAGTTATTAGACTACGAGTCAAAAGTTTTTGAACAGTAAGATATTTCATGTTTTTTTTTTTTTTTAAAAAGAAGTCTCTTCTGCTCACCAGGACTGCATTTTTTTTATCCAAAGTACAGCGAAAACAGTACAATTTTGGAATATTTTTACTGTTTAAAATAACTGTTTTCTATTTGAATATATTTTAAAATGTAACTTATTCTTGTGATTTCAAAGCTGAATTTTTAGCATCATTATTCCAGTCACACGATCCTTCAAAAATCATTCTAATATTCTGATTTGATGCTCAAAAAGCATTTATTATTATTACTTAAAAAAAAAGCTGAGTATAATTTTTTCAGGTTTCTTTGATTAATAGAGACAGTTCAGAAGAACAGCATTTATGTGAAACAGAAATCTTTTATAATATTATAAACATCTTTATTATCACTTTTGATCAATATAAAGCATCCTTGCTAAATAAAAATATTAATTTCTAGAATTAATATAAGTAAATAATATATAATACTGACTCCAAGCTTTTGAATGGTATAGTGCAGGGGTGCCCAACCCTGTTCCTGGAGATCTACCTAATTATCAAGTGCTCCTTCAGATCCTAATTAGTTGGTTCAGGTGTGTTTGATCAGGGTTGGAGCTGAACTCTGCAGTAAGGTAGATCTCCAGAAACAGGGTTGCACACCCCTGGTATAGTGTATAATGTTACATATGTTTTTAATGTTTTATTTTATGTTTTATTTTATATAAATGCTGATCTTTGGTGAGCAGAAGAGACTTATTTAAAAAACATTAAAAATCTCTCTCTCTCTCTCTATATATATATGTAATTCACAAACTAATTTAAAACATTTAAAAAACTCCTAAATAATTATTAAATTATTTAACAAAAGTTTTCTTTAAAAAAAAAAAAATTATATATATATATATATATATATATATATATAACACTATAAAACCATCCACAAACAGTTAAATATTAAAAAAAGTTTTGTTAAAATACATAGTCTGTAGACAAATAATTGTCTTTTTGCGTTCGATTTAAATAAATCGAACATTCTAACAACTGCAATGTTATGTGTTTATGCTCATATAATATTATAATATTTCCATAACTCATTATGTACTCGTAATCGATAAATTAACCATTTGGTAGACATTAGGTTATGAACTCCCCTGGTTATGACCTTGCAGGCACCGGCTACATGTAGGTTGACACAACATGGATATGATGACTGAATGACTACATCATCATCATAAATCAGATATATGACTCACGGAAAATGTATTTCATTACAGTAGAACTGTATGTTTTACTAAGCGCTTGCTGACTCTTATTAATTCTAATTTTCATCTGTAATTCCATCATTAATTTACAAATTCATCACCAAACTCACTACACACATACAGTATAAAATAATACACCACGACACACTTGACCACATCGGAAAAGATTATCTGCAGCGCATTAATATTAAATAATTCACTGATATTACCAAGCATGGCTGGTCAGAGTGACTTTTAAGGGCATGAGCATTAGCTGCACCGCTAAACGTCATTGAAAGATGGGTATAAAATAAGTTTAAACGATCCGATTTAGTTTAATCATACCTTCCTGCTTGCAGTACGACATGTCTACTGACAGATCCGTCTGATCGCCGTTTATCCGGTCAATGAATCTCAAACACCGGTACAATGATCAATCCACACGCCTGTTACATCAACTCCAGCATGGAGGCAGCGACAGTAACCACGTGACGTCACAGCCGGAATACATCAAAATAAAAGTCACTCATGACATTTCAAAATAAAAGTAAACCAAACGTTTCTTCTTAGTTTTCTACTTTTCAAATATATACATAATACATATATCTATTCAGTATAACTATACTATAACTAGTCCATCTAAAAAGAATTACTTCATTTATAAAACTATGATAATCCAGCCAAAGAGTGAAGTAAACTTATTATAAAATCGATTTATATACATTTTAAAAAAAAATTACGACAGTCACTCACTTGTGTTGTGGCATCATTTTCACCACAGTCTACGTTTTTTCACCTCTAAAGGTAGTTTGGGTATTTGTTTACTAAAGGACAACATTGAAGAGACTGCCTGAGACATATGATGTATGAAGAATACGAAGGAAAATCAAGGTAAATATCACTTATCAAGAGGATATTTCTATTTTGAGGAATTTTTAGTCTATTATTTAGTCTTTTATCTCTATTTATTAATTATTGTGACATTGTATGCATTCAGGATAAATATACAGCTAGCTATGACATGGACTTTAGCAAGACAAAGAAGTATTTTAGGCCATTTTAGTCCAAAAATGTGATGTTTGTGACTTTTCATAACAATCAGAGTAAAAAAAAAAGATTCATGTATATGTTTTATTAGACAGATATATTAAATATCATTGTAGGAGTGTGAAAATTATTATTTGGTCCACTAATATTAATAATAGTTTTTGCTTACATAGTGTAGATGATTCAACTATAGCAGTCTGATTTTATTCCTGTCATATTCTTTTAAAACAGGCCTGTGTACCGGCTGCCCAGTCTCTTATGGGAATCTCAGTCCTGTGAGACTGAACATTTGCAGCTATTTTACTGTCATGCCCTCAGACTTCACTGACAGCTTGTCAGGAAACAGCATGCAGGCTGTGTTTTACTAATTAACCGAAGCACCTGAGGTGAACTACAGCCCTGTGCTTTACTGCTGACAGCTTTTTATCCACACACCTCATTACAGAAGAAAGATACAGGGAGGAACAGAAACAGAGCCTAATACTTTTATTGGTAGTTGTGAGGTTTTAAAAATTGTTTTTTTAATGGAAAATGTTTTCTAGAGTTTTAAATTGCATTGCTGATTCTTAACTAACTGTTAGAAATGGCATAGAAACAATTTTAACTTAGAACTTGCTATTAAATTTCACAATAAAATAGTACTTTCTTATAAAACATATTCTAATACTCATTCTACTTAGTTTTTGTTTTGGTAAAACTACACATACAATTGAGGTCAAAAGTTTACATACACCTTGCAAAATGTTAATTGTTTTACCAAAACAACAGGGATCGTACAAAATGCATGTTATTTTTTATTTAGTACTGACCTGAATAAGATATTTCACATAAAATATGTTTACATATAGTCCACAAGAGAAAATAATAGTTGAATTTATAAAAATAACCCTGTTCAATTGTTTACATACGCTTGATTCTTAATACTGTGTTGTTGCCTTAATGATCCACAGCTGTGTTTTTTGTTTAGTGGTAGTTGTTCAAGAATCCCTTGTTTGACCTGAACAGTTAAACTGCCTGCTGTTCTTCAGAAAACAATCCTTCAGGTCACACAAATTCTGTGTTTTTCCTCAGCATTTTTGTATATTTGAACCTTTTCCATCTTTTCACACTGAGGACAACGGAGGGACTCATATGCAGCTATTACAGAAGGTTCAAACACTCACTGATGCTTCAGAAGGAAAAACGATACATTAAGAGCCAGGGGGTAAAAACTTTTGGAATTTGAAGATCAAGGTAAATTTATCTTATTTTGTCTTCTGGAAAACATAAGTTTCTCCTGTAGCTTCTGAAGGGCAGTACTAAATGAAAAAAAGACAGATATTTAGGCAAAATAAGAAAAATGTACACATCTTAATTCTGTTCAAAAGTCTTCACCCCCTGGCTCTTAATGCATTGTTTTTCCTCCTGAAGCATCAGCGAGTGTTTGAACCTTCTGTAAAAGTCGCATATGAGTCCCTCAGTTGTTCTCAGTGTGAAAAGATGGATCTCAAAATCATACAGTCATTGTTGGAAAGGGTTCAAATGTGCTGAAAAACCAAAGAATTTGTGTGACCTGAAGGATTTCAACTATTATTTTCTTGTGGACTATAAACATCTTTTATGTGAAATATCGTATTCAGGTAAGTACTAAATAAAAAATAACATGCAATTTGTATGATCCCTCTTATTTTGATAAAATAATTAACATTCTGCAGATTCTCCAAGGTGTATGTAAACTTTTGACCTCAACTGTACATATACATTCACCGTATTAACCACTAGGTGGCAGTATCTGCTGTTTATCACCTTATGACAGCGATTAGAGAAACATCTGTTTGCTGTGGTTAATATCAAAAATATAAAATTAATAACAGAAAAAAGGGAAATATTTTCCATCCACTTCACACCTCACCTGCCTCTACATCTTTTTCATCGTTTCCTCTGGTTTTCCCCTAATGTCTTTTATAGTTTACCCTTTGATGGCAGCCGTCTGTTCCTGGTGAAAAAAACAGCATATGCTGGTAGGTATGTTTTGATGCTGGGATGCTGGTTAGGTAGGTTTTGATGCTGGTTTAAGCTGGTCCTTTGCTGGTTTATGCTGGTCCTTTGCTGGTTCATGCTGGTCCTTGACCAGCAACATGACCAGCAAAAACCAGCTAAGGACCAGCAAAAACCAGCAAAGAACCAGCATAAACCAGCTAAGGACCAGCATAAACCAGCATCAAAACCTACCTAACCAGCATTCCAGCATTAAAACATACCTACCAGCATATGCTGTTTTTTTCACCAGGGGTATAGTAAAGGATCTGTTCACTTTTTTCTGTGTTGAGCTTGTTATCAGCTTATCTGGTTTTGACATGGAGAGATGCTACATTAAATCTGCATGGGAAGGAAATGATGTCACACCTCTCACCTTCACTTATCATTGAGCGCTGCTGGCGTAGGTTGCAAACATAATTTTGTGTTAAATGTAAAACAAAATCGTATGAGTTTGGAAACGGCATCAGAACTATTGCTTTAAAACTATATTCTGAGCCTGTGTGGTCGGTTAAGCTGTCTGTTCAAATAAAGGCGCTTTTAGGATATGATGAATATGAGAGATAATTACAGTGCTCTAAAGCTAGAAATCCCCTGCTTTCGTTTACAAAACAGCTATATTGTGTGTGTGTGTGTGTGTGTGTAAAATAAATAGAGCATTTTTGAATTTATTGAAGCTGTGTAGGCGGTCTGTTACTTCCTTGGAGCGGTTTTGCTCGTTGACTGGCTATCTTATGTAATTGCTTCTGTCTGTGTTGTGTTTGTTGGAATCGCTGCTTAAACTATCCCTTTGTTATTTGCTACATGTGGGTACAGATTCTCTATAGCTGTTAATTCTTAAAAACCATGTAATATTAAATTCAGTCTAAAGCAAGGAGTTAAAGAGAAGACAGATTTTCACAGATTGGTGGGTGGCTGGCTGGCAATCTCACATTTTGCCTTCCTTCATACAGCCTGAGTCCCCAGACGTTGCCTCATGCATGCTCTGTTCCATTCTTCATGATCTGTCCAAAGCAGTGTAAACCAGGCCATTGTGGATGGACAATTGTTTTTGTCACAAGTGGGGAAAAATCCCCTACTGCTTTTTTATTGAGCAATATCGTACATGTTGGATGGATGCTCTGTTGTTTTGGAGAAATGCATTAAAATTCACCACACTCTAAAAAAAATAAAGATTCAAAAACATATTTTTCACATCAGTGCCATAGAAGAACCATTTTTGGTTCCTGAAAAGAATCCTTCAATGAACAGCTCTTAAAAAGAACACTTCCTACAGAATATTTTATCACCTTGGAATGAAAAGGTTCTGCATGGAACCATCAATGCCGGTAAAGAATCTTAAAGGAATAGTTCATCCAAAAAAAGACAATCACTCACCCTCATGTTGTTATAAATCTGTAAGACCTTTGTTCATTTTTAAAACAAAAATTAAGATAATTTGATGAAATCCATAAGCTAGACAACAACGCAACTGACATGGTCAAAGCCCAGAAAAGTAGTTAGGACAGTTGCTAACATCAACCTAGCAACCACCCAGGACACCATAAAAACCACATAGCAATAACTTGGAACCACAACCACGTAGCCAAGTCCTGGAACTACAATATCAACCACATAGCAACACCCTAGCAACCACCCAGGACATCATAGGAACCACATGGCAACACCTTAGCAACCAAAGACATCAGCAACACCCTAACATTAGGAAAGCCGTGGAAGTACAACAGCAACCTCTCAGGACACCATAGCAGTCACGTGGTAACAACCTAGCAACCACCCCGAACACCATAACTACCACATACATTAGTAAAGCCCTGGAACCACAATAACATCAACATAGCAACCACCCAGGACACCATATGAACCACATAGCAAAACCTTGGAACTAAAGACAAGAGCAACACCTTAGCATTAGGAAAGCCGTGGAACTACAAAGCAACCTCCCAGGGCACCATAGCAGCCACGTGGTAACACCCTAGCAACCACCTAGAACCATAACTACCACATACATTAGTAAAGCCCTGGAACTACAATAACATCAACCTAACAACCACCCAGGACACCATCGCAACCACATAGCAATAACTTGGAACCACAACCATGTAGCCAAGTCTTGGAACTTCAATAGCAACCACATAGGAACACCCTAGCAACCACTCAGAACACCATAGATACCACATACATTAGCAAAGCCCTGGAACCACAACAGCAACAACCTAGCAACCATCCAGGACACCATAGAAACCACACAGCAAAGCCTTGGAACCACAACCACATAGCCAATTACTGGAACAACAATAGCAAACACATAGCAACACCATAGCAACCACCAAGGACACCATAGCAACCACATGGAAACACCCAAGCAACCACCTGGAACACCATAGGTACCACATACATTAGCAAAGCCCTGGAACCAAAACAGCAACAACCTAGCAACCACCTAGGACACCATAAAAACCACATGGCAACACCTTAGCAACCACATACATTAGGAAAGCTGTGGAACTGCAATAGCAACCACATGGCAACACCCTAGCAACCAACCAGGACATCATGGCAACCACATGGTAACAACCAAGCAACCATTTTTATTTTATTCTTTTTACAATATAATCTTGTAGCTTCATAACATTATGGTTGAACCACTGATGTCACATAGACTATTTTATAGATGTCCTTACTACCTTTCTGGGCCTTGAATGTGTCAGTTGCGTTGCTGTCTATGCAGGGCCAGAGCGCTCTTGGATTTCATCAAAAATATCTTAATTTGTGTTCTGAAGATAAACGAAGGTCTTACGGGTTTGGAACGACATGTGGGTGAGTAATTAACCTCAGAATTTTCATTTTTGGGTAAACTATCACTTTACATTTTTAAGAGTGTATTTCAATAGTTAAACACTTTAACACAGCAAATAACCAGGGTCTAAAAATGAATGGGTTCTATTTGACCTTTATTTTTATTCTCTTGCCTAATGAAATCTTACCACAATTATGAGGTTTCCTTTTCATCAACCTTTACAAGAAAAATGAAATTGCTTTGGTCTTGCCATCAGATTAGTTTGGGCTCAGAAGCGTATCAATTTTCTTCACCTTTTCTCTATTTTAACACAACCCAGCACTTCGTTTTAGTTCTCAATACAGTTTCAGCAGTAGCAGTTTTTATGCTTAGGGGCTATTGAGGAATTTATTAAAAATGAACCTGAAACAAATAACTCAGAGAATCAGTGCTCCCCATGACCTGTATTTAATTCTCCCTCGTCTTGAAGCAGCATGGGGTCAGCTAATATTTTATAGATTATAGCAGAGTTGTAGCGCCTATGGCATTCTTTGTTCTTTTCTTCAGTCTGCACCCATAGTCTGAAAGGAAGACTGTCCTGTATATTATATGCTGTGACAAATCCAAATAATATCCAGGTGGCCGACATACAATACTAGCAGAGACTTCAACCCATTATCCAGAGTTATTGATTGTGGTTTTGTGGCTTTACAGCAACTGTCTGTTCTCTGTGTATTTATGATAACTGGTTAAAACATTTCTCCACAACTGTCTGTCTGAGAATAAATTGTGGTAAGAGTCAATAAAATGCTTTTAAGCTGTACGTTTGATGTTTTTTTTTTTTTTTTTGACATTTTTTCTATAGCACAGTTTATTCTGTCACATATCTATTATATAATCTATTGAGGCCTTTTTCATTGCTGAAATGTCATCATTTTCTCCGTGCGAAAACTGCATTGGGCAACTGATGACATCTTTGATTTAACAGGAAGACGTGTCTGTCATAACCTGTTAAATCATTCACATCCTCTTTGACTTCACTGCTGCATGAGCTTTGATGAAATCAGCTTCACAGGGCAACTTCAGATAACCTTTCTCTCTTACTGGCAACAATTGTGAGTTTTGGTCCTGTTTATCGGTTCTGTATTTCTTAATTGTGTCATACATTTAGGCCAAGCTGGTTCATAATTCATGATTGGGATTCAAATCTGTGCACTGCCTGAATAAAAGCAGTAAAACAGTAAATAAAACAGGTGGTGGAATATTAGTCAGAAACTAGTAGTTTCTAGGGTGTTGCTATTGTGGTTCAATGGCTTCGCTAATGTATGCTGTTGCTAGGGTGTTCCATGAGGTTGCTATGATGTCCTGGTTGGTTGCTAGGGTGTTACTAATGTCTGTGGTTGCTATGATGTCCTGGGTGGTTGCTAGGTTGTTGCTATTGTGATTTCAGGGCTTTGCTAATGTATGTAGTCAGTATGGTGTCCTGGGTGGTTGCTAGGGTGTTACCATTTGGTTGCTATGGTGATCTGAGTAGTTGCTAGGGTGTTGTTATTGTGGTTCAATGGTTTCGCTAATGTATGCTGTTGCTAGGGTATTCTGGGTGATTGCTAGGGTGTTCCATGTGGTTGCTATGATGTCCTGGTTGGTTGCTGGAGTGTTACTAATATCTGTGGTTCCTAGGGTGTTACCATGTGGTTCCTATGATGTCCTGGGTGGTTGCTAGGGTGTTACCATTTGGTTGCTATGGTGATCTGGATGGTTGCTGGGGTGTTCCGTGTGGTTGCTTTGATGTCCTGGTTGGTTGCTAGGGTGTTACTAATGTCTGGGGTTGCTAGGGTGATACCATGTGGTTCCTATGATGTCCTGGGTGGTTGCTAGGTTGTTGCTATTGTGGTTTCAGGGCTTTGCTAATGTATGTAGTCAGTATGGTGTCCTGGGTGTTTGCTAGGGTGTTACCATTTGGTTGCTATGGCGATCTGGGTAGTTGCTAGGGTGTTGCTATTGTGGTTCAATGGCTTCACTAATGTATGCTGTCGCTAGGGTGTTCTGGGTGATTGCTTGGGTGTTTCCATGTGGTTACTATGGTGTCCTGGGTGGTTGTTAGGGTGTTAACATTTGGTTGCTATGGTGATCTGGATGGTTGTTATGGTGTTCCATGTGGTTCCTATGATGTCCTGGGTGGCTTCTAGGATGTAACTAATGTCTGTTGTTGCTAGGGTGTAACCATGTGGTTCCTATGATGTTCTGGGTGGTTGCTAGGTTGTTGCTATTGTGGTTTCAGGGCTTTGCTAATATATGTGGTATCTATGGTGTTCTGGGTGGTTGCTTGGGTGTTTCCATGTGGTTGCCTTGGTGTCCTTGGTGGTTGCTAGGGTGTAGCTATGTGGTTGCTATTGTATAGTAGTTCCAAAACTTGGCTATGTGGTTGTAGTTCCAAGGCTTTGCTATGTGGTTGCAATGGTGTTCTGGGTGGTTGCTAGGGTGCTCCATGTGGTTGTTATGGTGATCAGTGGTTACTGTCATAGTTTTAGGGCTTTGCTGTGTAGTTGCTATGATGTTCCAGGGTGTTGACATATGGTTGCTATGGTGTCCTGGGTGGTTGCTAGGGTGTTGCTATGTAGTTGCTGTAGTAGTAGTTCCAGAACTTGGTTATGTGATTTGTATTGTGGTTCCAGGGCTTCACTATGTGGTTGTTACAGTGTTCTGCATGGTCACTAACTTGCTAACTATGTTATGTGGTTACTATAGTGTTCTGGTTGGTTACTATGGCGTCCTGGGTTGTTGCTATGTAGTTGCTATTGTAGTTCCAGGGCTTTGCTGTGTGGTTGCTACGGTGTTCTCCGTGATCAATAACTTTATATATTGTTGCTATGCAGCTGCTGTGGTGTTCTGGATGGTTACTATGGTTTTCTGGATGGTTGCTAGGCATTTGCAATCGTGGATTCTAGGGCTTTGATACATGGTTTCTGTTGTGGTTCAAGGGCTTTGCTAATGTATGTATTTGATTTTCTAGGTGGTTGCTAGGGTGTTGCTATGTTGTTGTTAGGGTGTTATGGGCGGTTGCCAAAAAGTGGTTACTATGGTGTTCTTTATTATTCCAAAGGAATTGCTGTGTGGTGCATCTCTATTTCAGAAAGCAGAATGTTTAGTTACCATTTATTTCTGTCACACAATTAATGCAGGATGACTTGATAATAATTGGTAATGGATATTACTGTAGTATAAAGTGTGATCCGGACTTGAGAAACTGATCCAATAAAGTTTGAAGAGCACTGGTAACACTGAGTTTCCTTATTAATGACAGAAGAATGAGCTGAATTCTTAGTTTTCTTTCCCACTCCCCCTTACAATCCAGACAGTCATCTTTCCAAGACAAAGAGGACCGCTGAGCTCATCAATCTTTGTGCTAGTGCAGTTCTCCACTAATCTGAGACCCATCTGATTCGTTCTCATAGAATGGAAAGGTTAAGGTCTTTTTAGGGACAGCAGTTCTCAGATGAATGTATGCCAGTGTCCCACAGAGGCCACCGAATCCCTTGAGAAAGTGGGACACTGTTGTGGAACACAGATAGTCACATGAGGGCATTTGATCCTGGCTGCTTCCAAAGAGATTGATTTACCAGAAGCGATCATTAGTTACAATGGGTTGCAAGCGGAGACTTCGCTACTGGACACATGTTTCTCTTTCAGGATCCCTGAATAGTCGACAACAGATGATAAAAGCGCCACATTTAGCTTAAGGGCTGCCACGATTCCTCGATTTAATTTAAGTACTCGATTTTTAAAAAAAATCCTCGATTGCATTTTGCCCGTGTCCAGGACCCAGCAAAAATACAGGAAGTGCACATTCCACGAACGTGAATCCATAAAACACATTATTAGACCGTTTTCCAGGGCTGCATGATATATCGAACCCATTTAAATCATAATAAAGCATAACCCTATTGCGAATTCAGAAACGCTACGATTCAGTTAATAAATATATGAGATGCAGGATTCATATATGTGCGCTTTAATTATTTACATGCGTGTAGGTTACGTACGTGTGTTCCTGTAGCATTTCTGTCATAAAGAAATGGCCGAATATTAAAGATTAAGTGGACATTTGAATTAAATGTTGTTAGGCAATATTAAACAAGTATTAGATCACAGGAAAGTGTAAAAACAATCGTCAGGCCGTTGGCGCCCTTTGCAGTCATTTGTTATAATGCTTAATCTGAATTTTAACAGTTTTGTTCAATAAAACTGATTAATTACTTGCTATTGATACTTTATTTGAACTAATTATTATTGCCTCATTGCTATTATATGTGTAATTTAAGTCATTTTAAAGGTTTTTGTTCACTTAGGTCTGTTTTTTATCTTAAAACAATTAATTGTAATTATCCGATTACTTGATTAATCGTCAGAATAATCAGCCAAAATAATCATAGGTGCCAATTTCCTGTTTCAGTAGGAAGTATTCCAGCACAGGAATAGCCAGGCACGTTTAACACTCTCACTTGTACCTTTGACCTAATTGAAATCACTTGGACGGTTAATTTATTGTGCAAGACAAATCTAGACACATTACACAGGCATAATTCCTCACATCCCCCCCCCCGCTGACCCTTTGGAACAGTCTGTCCTCGGGTGGCTCTGTTTTGTAGTTTTAGTACTCTGGCTTCAGTTCAGTGGGAACTTGAAGAGGCTTTGGGTGTCTCAGTGGAGGGTGTTGAGCCACCGGCGGTCACTGTAATTTTTCCTTGTCTGTGTATTGTGTTATGAGCCAGGAAAGAGGCATTTTGTGTGCTAGCATTAAACACTGAATAGTATTTGAGTATACACACAAAACGTTTGATTATAGACTGAACTCCTACCACCACTGGTTTGGAATAGGCTATTTTGGGTAATAAGAGGGTTCATTTCCTAACGTCCATTTACAGTGTTGGTCAAGGTTTTCATAGCAAAGAAGTGACAAGAAGTTACAAAAATATCTTAATATTCATTGTTTTTTGAGGTCAGACCACATGATATCCAAATGTGGTAAATACACCAGAAGTTAAAAAATGGCCATTGTTTTTTTGCAATTTGCAAAGTCTTATCTTTGAATGGATTTCAACATGAAAGTCCCAAAATGGTACTTTCCTGATGGTCGCACCACATGATATTTCATAAAATGGAAATCATCGGACATAGTTTGTTGTATATTATAATGGAAATATAAATACAAATGCTTTGCAATTTTATACAGGATTACAAATCACTTTGGAAATAATGCCAAATAGTGCAGAAAATTAATCTGAATACATTAAGGGTAATTTCAAAGATGTTTCCAAAGCAACAGTTGTGGCCAGATGGTCGCACCACATGATTTATATGTATATATAGGCTGCATTTATTTGATAAAAACATTAATATTGTGAAATATTATTGCAATTTAAAAAAACTGTTTTTAATTTGAATGCATTTTCAAATCGAATTTAATCCTGTGATGGCAAAACTGAATTTTCACCATCATTACTCCAGTCTTAAGTGATCCTTTGGAAATCATTCCAATATACTGATTTGCATTTTGCTGAGACATTTCTTATATTATCAATGTTCCTGTTCATCTAAATGGCAACGATGGCTGATGAAAATCTAAATTAAGCCTGAATCACCTACAACGTTATAGAGATGGCTCTTTTTGCCATTTTTAGCTTTTAGTTTGACTGAAGCGACTGAAACAGCTCATATGTTTTTTATGTGTAATGTGGGCTGCTATGTGTTAGTGTATTCATCTGTTTGATATCAGTTAATAAAAGTGTTTTCATAGAGCATCAAGTTATTTTATTTCGAAAGAACCAATGAAATTTTCATTTTATGATCCATTTAAGTATTCTACCTCTGCATGTGTTGTATTTTGGCTTTATTTGAATGTCCCCGATAACCCTGAAACAGTTGAGACACAAAGAAAACATGTAATACTGTATATATGTAGGAGCGATTCAAGCCGATAGTTCATCTCATACGGTTCTTGCAGCTGTCTAAATGGTCAACATCTGAACCCAATAAACTCTATAAAGCGCAGACAGACTTCATTTGTGGAAGATAAGTTTTTATTATTTTTTTAATCTGGTTTTACCTGCAAGACTCTGTGGGGTTGCATTTTATCCGATTCTATCTAAATAATCCCACTGTGTCTCACTAGACAGCTTCGTTTTGGAGACTTGAAGCTTTTGCCCTAAAACTATTTGACCTGATTTCTTTCCTCAGTAACCAAATCCATTGGATAAACTCCAGGCTTTGGATTCATTTTCTGTGTAAATGGAAACTTTTCATTTAAAATGTATCAGATCACCATAACAGGATGTTACAATTTGTGTACAATGTATCATAGTTCAGATTGTTCAATTGTTACCACCTGTATTTGTTGCTACAATCACAGTGTTTGAACAAAAAAAGTTTGAATTGAAAGGAAAACGAGTGTTTGTACATGGATAATTACAAAGCTTTCATGTAACCTCTCATTTCAGAAATACTATTTTGGGTATAAAAACAAAACACGCTTTGAGCTTTGGACAAACTGATGAGATGGGTAATTTGTCATGCCAGTACTTGTTTTCAAGACACAGAGGTTATTATTGCTCATGTTTCCCACAGTTTTTACTACTGCAGATTCATGTTTCTCCCACTACACGTTCCTCTCATGTGATGCTACAATGGATCTGGCTGGAAAAGACTCTTTTGTATGGCTTTCTCAGTGGGAGTAACTCTGGGTTTGGGTTGTGTTAAGTCTTTCTAAGAGGCAGTTTGTATTTTTTGGCTCTTGCATTCTTCTCATGAGTGATGTTTGGCTGGATTAGACGATGTACAGTATTTAGACAAATTCATTTAATTGCTTTAGATTATAAGGTATCAAACCAAGTGGAACTAACCTCACTTTTCTGAGCTATTTATGCAATTATTTTTAACCAGCACATTAACTATGAATGTGATCCAGAATTGTCTGACAACCAGAATGAGTCCAAATACTTTTTATGGTTAGTTGAATGGCAATATGGATGATATATTTATCGTAATTTTTATAAAGCTTGCAAACTTCTTTTTGTAAAATACTTTGCCTGAAAAGTGTGCTGTATTGTTATTCTTTAAATGCCTTTTAAATGCCTTTTAATTTTCTTTTAAAGGGGTCATCGGATGCAAAGTTCACTTTTACATGTTGTTTGAACATTAATGTGTGTTGGCAGTGTATGTACAAATCTACCCTATAATGATAAAAATCCATGAAGTGTTTTTTAATTAATCTGTTAAAATAATACCCCCTTTTTCAAATCGAGCCGTTCTCAGATGCCTGTCGTTGAGCCACTGAAGATGCAGTGGATTACATTTGTTTGTGAAGGGAATGTGCCTCCCGATCTACATAAATGCATCTATGTTCACGCAAATCATTTGTGATCCAGCTTCACTTACAGCAGAAGTGAGTATAAGGGTTTTTTTTATGAATCTCTGCAATCACCTTTCCTAATAACATGTTAGTTAGCAAGTTTCGCAGTTAAACGCAGCTAATAAACAGGCTCGTCACTCCACAGAGAGAAGAGAGGGGTGGGGCGAGCAGAGCTCATTTGCATTTAAAGCAACAATCAATCAGAATGGGTTGATTTTTGCAGAGCTCATTTTGACAAGGTAAAAAGGATGTTGTTTTACACAATGAGAATTTTTAACCAATGTATATTATAGACTTCTCATTAAGACCCTAAAGAATCATATCAACTTTTGGAAAATGGGTAATTTAATAATTTATTTAATGCTATCTATCTACTGTAGGACCAGTTTTGCCAAGTCTGGCCCAGTGTTGCTACTTCAACACTGTTGCTGCGGGTTGTTTTTGATGTCCGCGGGTTGAATCGACCCCAATAACGTCATATTTAGCCCCTGAAATCCAAAATTACCAGGGGAACCTTACAGAAAATGCATATTTTATCCCCCAGAACACGATTTTTAACAGGGGACCCCTCCCTTGAAAACTGATTGGGCTAGTTTTGGACTAGTTTTGAGTAGCAATTGAGTGGGTTTTGTTGTGAAAACCTGGCAACCCTGCTCTGGACCACAAAACCAGTCATAAGGGTAAACTTTTTGAAATTGAGGTTTATACATCATCTTAAAGCTAAACATAGACGTTTTTCATTGATGTATGGTTTGTTAGGATGTGACAATGTTTGGTCGAGATACAACTATTTAAAAATCTGGAATCAGAGGGTGCAAAAAAAAAAAAATTGAGAAAATTGCTTTTAAAGTTGTCCAAATGAAGTTTTTAGTTATGCATATTAAGTTTTTATATATTTATGGTAGGAAATGTACAAAATATCTTCATGGAACATGATCTTTACTTAATATCCTAATGATTTTTGGCATAAAAGAAAAATAAATAATTTTGACGCGTATAATGAATTGTTGGCTATTGCTACATACCCATGCTTATGACTGATTTTGTGGTCCAGAATCACATATGTGACATTTAGACATATTTAAGTGTTGCCTAATGCTTTCCAAATGCTTTTCGAAGATGATGAATGTCACATTCAACATTAATTTCTCCTTTTGATGTGTGGTTTGTATAACCACAATAGATATGATGGATTTGTATTGTGTGAGTTGCACTTTTGCTGATCTGAAGGCTTGAAACATAGTCAGTCACCTGACAGAATCTGACCTTGTGTTCCCTAGCATTTTAATAGAGTAAAAACGTGTCACATAATGTTCCGTTGCACAGTTAGATTGTTATGCAACGTGACCAAGGTCTTAAATAAATTCATAAATGAAATTTATTGCTTTGAAAAATTTGTTCTAGACATCTAATATCCTTGGAAAGTCTTGTAAACTATTTCTGAATGGCTTTGAATAAATGGTGGTAGGTGGTGGCGAAGATGAGGTCAAATTTACCGTAGCATGAACTGCATCACCTCGCTGAACTGTACTTCTATTTCCAGCAGTGTCAACATCAGCAGGTTCATCTATAGCTTTCCGCGAGCACCTACACTTTTATGGTTTTGTACATTTCCAACCATCCCTGTTTAAATTTAGCATGTTTTTTTGTCTCTGTTTGTGTTTGCAGACGTCCGTAATCTTTTAAATCTGGACTTGTTCAGGTTTTCATTTGTGCTTCACTTTCAATCGAATTCCAGCCGCATTCTCGGGGCCCCCCGGGGCCTCCTCGTCATGTCTGAGCCCTAATAGAGGTGCACCTGGCCTGCTTGCGGAATTCCGCACACGGGGTGGAACAATGCTCAGCGGTTCTTTGTTCCCAGTGGAGCATCCGAGCACCGCGGTGCGAGCCGTGTGAAGACTTGAGGGGGGAGCGAGGGGGTTTGAGTGGGTGGGTGGGGGGGTCTGCTCTCTGAACTTACTCTGTGAAAGTGATCTTCGACCTTTGATATCCAGAGAAGAACAACAAACATGACGTTTGTGGTATGACAGATGTCTAATGTTGATAAACCGTTCAAAGACTGATTGTGCTGCTGTTGTACACTGTATTATGCAATGTTTAGAGGTGCTGCACCTTCTTTTGTTCCATTTCTTAGCACTAGATCTGAGAGCTTTTATAGTCTCACATGTTTCTGGGTATTATAGTAACCCGGAATAACCTTCAAAGTCTTTGCTGCTAAAGTTGGATTTATATAGGTGCCTGTATAGCTATGTTAGGTAGAACTGCTGTAAAATGAGTACATACATGAGTCAGTTGGTATTACTATATTTAGGTACTATTATATTGAAGGTTCACATCATAATACCAAACTAAACTATTAGTTAAATTTAACTTTAAATTGTTTAAAAAAATTCTAATGGTTTACAATACAAATACCATTACAAACCATCAAATTTTAACCATTGAAACCATTAAATAATGGTTTTCTGTAGTGTGTTTTAGGACATATTTCCTTAGGATTTATTGGTTTTAACAAGCCACCAATAAAAGGTTTTACAATTACCAGAGACCAACAGGGTCTATTACAGTTTCCATTAAAACCAATACAAGTCCCATTATAACCAGTAAAACTTTTACAGATTTTTGTGATGGTGTCTATTGTTTTTTTTCAGCAGGGACATTTCTACTCCAATTCATTTTTGAAATATAAACATTTAAATGGTGGCTATCATAAAAACACGACGGATTTATTCATTTATTTTACTGAAGAACAGTAAAAATTATAGCCTAATAAATATGTTATATGGTGCATATATAAAAAGTCTCCTCTCTAGAGTTCGTTTAGTTTGTTTTTTAGCTGACTAATACATTTATGGTCATGAATGTTTTTTTTTTTTTTTCCTGAGGTGAATGTTTACAAACTGTTATATTGATGTCTTTCCGCGGTTAAAACACCGAATGAGCGATTACATGAGACAGGATACAGATTTCGAAAAGTTGTACTCTTCTTTTAACATACCTTAGGATGTTTATTCATATTTATTTGATGCTGTAACTGGTGGAGAAGCGGAGAAGATGATAAACAGTGTTGCCAAGTCTGCGGTTTTCCCGTGGAATTGGGCAACTTTAACACTGTTGCCGCGGGTTGTTTTTGATGTCCGCGAGTTGATCCCCCTCGAAACGCGATTAGGCTAGTTTTTGACTTGTTTTGAGTAGCAATTTGGTTGGTTTTGTTATGAAAACCTGGCAACCCTCGTGATAAGTTCACGAATGTGTCGTGTTGATGCATTGCGATCTGTCACTCCACATTAAACAGCGCCAAAACGGCAGTTACTGTATGAATACTGTAATAAAATGGACAGAATTTGAAATCTTATCAAAAGTAACAAATCACGTCGGTGTTAATAGCCTAATAGTTAGCGCACTGACATATAGTGCAACTGCACATCTGGCGACCTGAGTTCGAGTCCTGACTTGTGGTCCTTTGCCTATCCCATTCCCAACTCTCCACCCCATGCTTCCCTGTAAATCTCTACTGTCTGTTAAAAAACAGCATGAAAAAGGCCAAAAAAAAGAGAGTAACAAATCACAAAGCTTATGGTGATTTATTGGATGGGAGGAAGGCTAAAATGCTCCGTTCATTAACTGAAAACAGGCTAGACTTTATTCTTGGGATTTGAGAATCAATATAATTTCATAAAAATGAGAAATGAAAAAGTATAGGACATGAGAGTGAGAAAATAAGTTTCAGATTGAAGTTTCAAGTTTATATTTATTTTGGGTGAACAATCCTTTTATGGTAATGATGTATTCACTAATTTCTGCATTTACATAATAAAATACTAAAAATACAAAATGCTAATGACTTTTTATGTCTTTATGGACACAAGGCCAATTTAGCTCTGTTATGTAATATGAATTCAAAATGTCTTAGTTTTAAGGCGTAGTGCCAGAGGTCTTGATTAACATAAACCCAAAGTTGTCACTGTCAGACATGATTAGTGTTTCACTATTGTTTAGTTGTAAAGCCTGCTTCTGTGCAAAAAAGCCACGTGGCAAGTGTTTTTTTCCATGACTACGGTATGAAAGAATGGTTTAGATTAAAATCTCTGCAATACAGTATTATAACCCACACCTAACATGGTAATCTGGCCATATGGCCACATAATCCTAATGGTTTCTGATTAAAATAACAAAACAAAACATTTGCTTTCTTTTCATTGTTTAAAAAACCAAGCGAGGGATTACGTAATCATTCCAACAAAATCTCATTAGAATTCTGTATTATACACTGTAAGCATTTCCGAGAAATGTTTCCCTCTCAAGAATTGTAAAAAATGCCCTCCCCCATCAGAACTTGGGGTGGGCTGTAAAAACTGACCTCGATTGAGTTTGATCGTTACGTCAAACAACAGGAGTAGCACAACATGTTCAATGGAGTTAATTATCTGTGCTGGATTATTTTCTCCTCCCTCGTTCTCTTCATTAGGGGTGCTGGACCAAGCTGCGGCAATGACGTTATAAGTCCCCATTTTTACCTTGTCGACGGTTGCATCATACCGAAAGAGTCACGCTGCTGGTTAACGGAAATGTGTAACGGATCTGAATTTACATGAGTAGTACATGTTGTGGGTGGGATGTGCAGCCTACTTGTGTCTAAAGTAATTATCTCACCCTGGCAGTGGCCTGCGCCTGTTGCGAACATGAATCAAAGCAGGGGTAGCCTACAGTCAGAGAGATTTAACAGTCACTTTTAATCAACTAAAAACATGAAAACTTAAGCTCTAGTGTTTTTTAATGTTTAAATTGTCATTTAGTAGCAAGTGAAAATTGCTTACAAGTCAATCATACACCATTTGTTTCCATTGTAGCATACTATTTATGCCTTGTCTAAGTAAGAGCAGCATGCTGTATGATATTTTACTGAGTGTGAATTGTAGTAAAAAAAACATGCAAGCTTGCATACAGTGTAAAGTCTTGCATACATGACTTTCTGAATGTATGTAAGCAGTAGGCTATTTTAAAAATATTTAAAAGTGAAAAATTAGGGAGAATTATGAATAATTTATTGCTTTTTTAAATATCTACAAGTCGAAGTTGAAGTCGAAAGTTTATATGCACCTTGCAGAATCAGTAGAATTTTTCAGAAAAATCCTTAAGGTCCTACAGATTGGTTTTTCAGCATTTTTGTGTATTTGAACCCTTTCCAACAATGACTGTATAATTATAAGATCCATCTTTTCACACTGAGGACAACTGAGGGACTCATACGCAACTATTACAGAAGGTTCAACTGCTCACTGATGCTTTAGAAGGAAAAACGATGCATTAAAAGCCGGGGGGTGAAAACTTTTGAACCAAATGAAGATGTGTACATTTTTCTTATTTTGCCTAATATCATATTTTTTACATTTAGTACTGCCCTGCAGAAGCAAGAGAAGATACTTTCATGTTTCCCAGAGGACAAAATGAGCTAAATTTAACCTGGTCTGCAAATTCAAAACCTAAAAATGCTGCAGTTTATATGCACCTTGCAGAATCAGTAGAATTTTTCAGAAAAATCCTAAGGTCCTACAGATTGGTTTTTCAGCATTTTTGTGTATTTGAACCCTTTCCAACAATGACTGTATGATTTTGAGATCCATCTTTTCACACTGAGGACAACTGAGGGACTCATACGCAACTATTACAGAAGGTTCAACTGCTCACTGATGCTTTAGAAGGAAAAACGATACATTAAAAGCCGGGGGGTGAAAACTTTTGCACCAAATGAAGATGTGTACATTTTTCTTATTTTGCCTAATATCATATTTTTTAAATTTAGTACTGCCCTGCAGAAGCAAGAGAAGATACTTTCATGTTTCCCAGAGGACAAAATGAGTTAAATTTAACCTGGTCTGCAAATTCAATACATAAAAATGCTGAAAAACCAAATAATTTGTGGGACCTTAAGGATTTTTCTGAAGAACAGCAGGCAGTTTAATTGTTCAGGACAAACAAGGGACTCATGAACAACTATCACTAAAAAAAACACAGCTGTGGATTATTCAGGTAACAACACAGTATTAAAAATCAAGTGTATGTAAACTTTTGAAAAGGGTCATTTTTATAAATTAAACTATTATTTTCTGCAAGTTGTGTGTAAACTTTTGACTTCAACTGTATTTCAGTGTACATACAGAAACATTAAAACTCCCCTTATACTTATAAAAGGTTGAATTTGAATTCTCATAATTCCTAGTAGTGAGGTTGTTAAGGATATGAGTATTTCAGTCTCCGGCTGTGCGGAGAAACACAGTGGCCCCTTTAACTTTCCCCCAAAGGCTGTCCGGAGATCCTCACTGCTGTGCTACATGTGTGATATGGACGCAGCTGTACTGACGCACCTGGGACCAGTACAGCAGGGCACAGTGGTTGGGGATATGCCTCTGCCTTTAAGATCTCGCTCCCCATAGCCACCGCACTGTGTGACATCCACGCTCAATATTAAACCGGTCTTTGAAGTCATCGAATTGTTGGGGATTTGTCGTTATTGTATATCCTCGCTATGTGGCCACATGCCGGATATATGACTTGTGTGTCTATCATTTCCTTTAAGAGCCATACGTCGCACACATGCTGTCGCCCTATCTACAGTCCCTCTAAAACATGCAAACATACAGAGTTAGATGCTGCTTACCTCTCCAATAGCTTGCAGGCCTAATGGATCCCATAATGAACTGTATCTGAATCCAAATTAACCACAATTCTTCCTAATCAACAGAATGCACATGCTGTATAAAATTTGAGCCAGAGAGAAAAAAGGCTGTTCTACATCACATCCAAATCATTACAGGATGAATTGTGGAGAAGAACACTTTTAGAGGGTTATTAGATTATACATTCAGACATCTAGAGATGGCAAAAATGTAATGTGTAAAAGTTACCCTAAATATCAAAATATTAAAATGTAAATATCAAGCAGTTGAAGTACATATTGCATAATTTTAGAACGCTGATATCAGATATATAAAGTTAGTGAAACTAATTCAATATTATTAATATTAAAAAAATGTCTATTCACCAAAACAAGGTGTATTGTAACCAAATTGCAAAAAGCATTTTGTTTGTCATGTGACATCTATAAAATCAGGACATTTTTATTATTTTTTTAAAAAAAAATTATGAAAAAAGAGGAAAAAATAATGGGGGGGGAAGGGGTAAATAAAAGTCAATAAATTAAAAATGAGATATTTTACTTACTACAGATATTATTATATTATATTATATTATATTATATTAAATGATATTATTTAGTAGTTTAAAAGTAGTTCTTTCTTTGATGGTTACACCATTTTTTACATTATTTTTTGAGTCATTAAATCAAAATTTTTGGAATATGTTTATGTTTTTCAAGTTAAAATGCAGTTAATATTTTGCCAAATCACGGAGATATTATTATAAATGTACTAAAAACATATTTATGTATTATAATATTTAATAAAATGATATTTAAAGTGACACTGAGACAGGTGCAGCATAGTAATTAGGTAGATAGATAGATAAAATGCAGCCAATTCAGTAATATTGTGAAATATTTCTACTATTTAAAAATAACTGCTTACTATTTGAATATATTTTAAAATGTAATTTATTCCTGCGATCAAAGCTAAATTTTCAGCATCATTAGTCCAGTCTTCAGTGCCACATGCTCCTTCAGAAATCATTGTATTATGCTGATTTGCTGTTCAAGAAACATTTATTATTATTATTAGCAATATTTAAGAGATGAGTACATTTTTTTCAGGATTTTTTAATAAATAGAAAGATCCAAAGATTAGCATTTATCTGAAATAATATATTATATTATATTATATTATATTATACTATATTATATTAAATTATATTATTTAGTAGTTTAAAAGTAGTTCTTTCTTTGATGGTTACAACATTTTTTTACATTTTGTTTTGAGTCATTAAATCAAAATTTTTGGAATATGTTTATGTTTTTCAAGTTAAAATGCAGTTAATATTTTGCCAAATCACGGAGTTATTATTATAAATGTACTAAAAACATATTTATGTATTATAATATTTAATAAAATGATATTTAAAGTGACAGTGAGACAGGTGCAGCATAGAAATTAGATAGATAGATAGATAGATAGATAGATAGATAGATAGATAGATAATGTTATTACTTTGTTAATATTTGACACAGTAACATGTGATGTCAGTTTTTTAGCATTTAGGATGATGATAAACGGCTCGTGTCTCTTTTCTCGCGTCCATCAACACTCCATCAGCAACACAGCAAGAGAGCGGTGGCAGGTTGTGTGTGACTGAATTCTGACGTCGCCCCCATTAATACCTAGTCGACCAATCAGAAACGAGCGGGCGACGCGACGCGCCACAGGCTGAACGCACACGTTACGCGCTTTAAGTGAGCGTTGCGTCCAATGTGACGAAGATTCCATGGAATGATTCGATTGGTCCCGGTTCGGTCTAGACAATCGGAGGCGGGGAAACTGAAGAGTCGTTACAACCCACTTTAAAAACCCGTCAAAACCGACTCACGGGCTTCAAGTCAATGAGAATAACGGCAGTAATTCATAGAGGACGGTCCTCACATCCCCATCCTCAAGTTTTGTGGTGTTACATGTTTTATCTGAGGTAAACTACGGGGAGAGCTTCATCTGAAGGACGTTTCTCAGTTATTCATCACCATCAAAGAAAATCCGTCCGGTAAGACTGAACGTTTTTAATATTGTGATACGGTTCGTGTAATTCATTTCATCTGTCATAGATACAATACATGTCGTAGTTTCATTTATTTTTAGTCCGTTGTGACCCACATTTTAGTCGTAGTCCTTGTAACAATGACATCATTATTTCTCAAAGGATATAATGTAAAACTATTTCCCCTGTGACAGATGACCACCTTAGACGTGTATTTCTATATATAATAATGTTATACGTCTGATAATTCATTGTGTGGTTTATTTGAACGTAAGTGTGTAAATACTTTTGTCGCTTAGTAACAACAGAAACTTTCCTGTCTGTTAATGTCTCAAATCCTGGTGCTGTGTCTACCTAGACAGCATTTTTGGGAATCCTAGGTGCATAGTCAGCTGAACTTAGTGAATTCCTGAAGAGGAAGGCGTCTGCGATGCCCCAAAGTCTGAACTCGCCCATGAAATCCAAAAATGCAGTAGGCTATAGGCAGCCCAGTAGGGTTTGAGAGACACAGTCATTGATGAAATGCCAGTGTGCTGTAACAGTCTGCTTGGAAAAAAAGAAACATAAGTCTCACTGATAGGCCTATGCTTTGGTTTGGTAAAAAAAAAAAGTGTTTTGTATTGGATATATAAAATTTGTGAAACTAATTCAATTTGATTAATATTTAAGAAATGTTTATTCACCAAATCAAAGTATATTGTAACCAAAATGCAGAAAGCATTTTGTTTGTCACGTGACAACCAGAAAATTGGAGGAAAAAACCTTTAGAACCTTATGACTGTGTGCCAAAGTCAGTAAGTTTTTAAGATAGTCAGGAAGATATTGATTGTTTTTATGAAAAAAAAAGAAAAAGAAATTAACTGGAGAAAAAAAAGAAAATAAATAGAAAACTTTTATATCCTGGAAAATATTATATTATATTATAAGCCTGCATTTATTTGATCCAAAATGCAGCAAATACAGTAATATTGTGAAATATTTGTACTATTTAAAAATAACTGCTTTCTATTTGAATATATTTTAAAATGTAATAAAGAATCATAGAAATTAATATTTTTACTTGGCAAGGATGCTTTAAATTGTAAAATTATACAAAAATATTACAAATGTTACAAATGTTTCTATTTCAGATAAATGCTGTTCTGCTGAACTTTCTATTCATTAAAGGAACCTGAAAAAATTCTAATTAGCTGTTTTCAACATAATAATAATAATAAATGTTTTTCTGAATGATTTCTGAAGGATCATGTGACTGGTGCAATGATGCTAAAAATTCAGCTTTGAAATTGCAGGAATTAATGACATTTTAAAATATATTCAAATAGAAAATCTATTTTAAATAGTAAAAATATTTAAATTTAAATTTAAATTTAAATTTGTACTGTTTTTGCTGTACTTTGAATCAAGTAAATGCAAGCTTGGTGAGCAGAAGAGACTTCTTTAAAAACATTAAAAATCTTACTGTTCAAAAACTTTTGACTAGTAAAAAAGCAGTTATTTTTTTGATTGTTACACCACTTTTTACATTATTTTTTTTGAGTCATTAAATCACAATTTTTAGATTTTTTTTGACACAAAAGTTACTGAGAAATGCTGGCTGTTGTACGTTTATAACTAGTAAGTTTATACCTCACCTCTCTCTGTCATCTAGTTTTTTTTCAGGCTTTATGTTAGTACTCACTTACATTTTTACTGTATGAATGGACAAGAGTTACTTGTGTTTCTGTGTGCACCTGTGCCTTTGTGTAGTACCATCCCAGAGCGTGTAGATAGCAGATGCGACCCAGCAGAAGTGACCTAGGTGAAGCCGAGATATCCAGTAACGTGTGTTCACTCTGTAGAGCACGTCAGGTGGTTGAGGTGGTAGATTAAAGCACAGAAGGTGCTGTGCTCTAACCAGTGATTAGCTGAGGAAGAGTGAAAGCACGATTTCCCTGTCTCTCTCTCCTTCTCCTTCTTCCTTTCTCTTTAGGTCTGTGCAACCACAGGGGGCATTAGACAGAGCATAATAATCACATCTTCACTTCAAAAGAATTGATTCTCTCTAATCCTGTCATTTTGAATGCACCCCATCTTAGATGTCTTAGGTTTGTTCTTCCTGTGTCCCAGTTTTCTAAAGTGACATTTCACAGATCAAGATAACAGGTGAATACATGAAATATGATTCTTATGTATACGTTGACCTATATTATTACTGGTTTTCTTATTGTATGTCCTTTGAAATATACAGAAATGCCATTGGAACAACCGTTAGAACACTAATCAAGTTCAGAGTTGTTTATAAGATGGTTTAATAGCCTCAGCAAATGTTATTTATTTTTATCCTAAGGCATTTTGTGATGGCTATTTTGTATTTGATATAGAATTCAATTTCAGTGAAGTCACACATTAGAGGTGATTTACTAGGATGTGTGGTCAGATCTGAACCGTGTTAGCTTTAGTAGATTAGTCTGGTGTTTAATTGTTTGTGACATCAGTACAGCTGGTTTTTAACTACTCATGAATGAAAATGAAAAGCAAACATCATTTATTTGCTTAATAAGCATGAAATATGAATGCTAGTGTGCTGCAAGAGTGTTTGAATCCGTAAAGAAGCATGGATTCACGACTCAAGGTGACTTTGTTCTTCCCAAAGGAATAGTTCCCTCAAAAATGAAAGATTTGGAGAAATGTAGCATTGCATCTCTTGCTCGCCAATAGATCCTTTGTAGTGAATGGGTGCCGTTAGAATGAGAGTCCAAACAGCTGATAAAAATACACAATAATCCACAAGTAATTCACACGAATCCAGTCCATCAGCTAACGTCTTGTGAAATGGAAACCTGCATGTTTGTAATATATTGCTTTCAAGTTCATAATAATGGTTCCTTCAGTGCAAAAGTCATCTTGGTTGAATCAGGAGAGAAATATGAACAGATCAAGCACTGTTTACAAATGAAACCAGTTTTAAACAAATGTTGGTGGACTTTGTTGTGAAAGAACAAAAGGGGATGATTTTTTCATCAGCTGTTTGGACTCATTCTAATGGCACCCATTAACTGCAGATGATCCACTGGTGAGCAGCTGATGCAATGCTAAATTTCTCTTTTACATCTTGGATGGCCTAAAAGAGTGAGTACATTTTCAAATTTTAATTTCAGCAAATTTAATTTTTGGGTGCAATGCATTTTTTTTAAATACATAAGATAGATAATTTATTGATGGACAT
Organism: Labeo rohita; assembly: GCF_022985175.1. Classification (NCBI taxonomy): domain Eukaryota; kingdom Metazoa; phylum Chordata; class Actinopteri; order Cypriniformes; family Cyprinidae; genus Labeo; species Labeo rohita. The sequence goes on along the minus strand of NC_066879.1, from coordinate 19,073,010 downwards.
AATTTGGCCCTGTAGTTCATTTCAAACTCCAAGTATTTTAGATTCAGTAATTGCATAACAACATTGCTTAGCACTCTTCATCCATGTTAAAATGAATGCATTTGTATAACACAATAGAGCCAAAAAGAAAAAGAGCATGTTATTATACACAGTTACAGGACAGCAGGTCTGTTATCTCTGGTTCTGTTGAAAGCACTTCACATCCCAAGCAGATTGTGAGTGTTGATGTGACAGCTCTTAGTAGGGTCAATTGTATGCTTGAAGTGGGCTGAAAACACAGAAAGGACCTCCATTACTGCATAATGTAAGACGTCTATTGTATGAAGCCCTACTTGTGGATACTTGTTTCGTTTCACAATTTATACAAACATTTATCGTAAGCAAGCCATGTGCGTCACTTCAGGTTTTAAATTGATTTTTGTTAATTATTAAGTAGGGATGACCGGGGAGTGTTGTAACACGCAGTGAGTTGTAACACAATCTGTTTATTCAATTAGATATGTGCTACACAGTGACTTCACTATCACATGTGACCAGGACCCTCAAGAAGTAATAGAAGAAGTTGTAAATGTCAAGCTGCGTCTGAATTCGTAGGAACTATATTCACATGTTACATTTGACATTGTCATGTGTCCTGCCAGCGTTGCTTCACTGCCATTCACAACTATTCTCCCATGGCTTCATGGAATAGTGAAGTGTCCATTGAATGAGCACTCCAGAATTCGATCTCATGACGAAAACATACCTGGGGGAATTTTTCGCAAGATGCAAAAGGCATACCACAGTCAACGTTTTGCAACGTATTTGATGTGAAATGTCCACTGAGTGACGCTAAACAAGTGTTTTTTCCCTGGAACAGATGAACGTACATATGGTACATTTTATGTGATGTCGGTTTTGTACGTGTCACCGCAGTTCTGACTTGAAATGTCCGTTGAGTGGCGCTGTAACTCTAATGCTCCGTGACGTTTTAAAATAACGTACCATCTGCACTACACCTAACATACCTGATAGTATGAACAGTGTTGCCAAGTGTGCAGTTTTCCCCGCGGAATTGGGCTACTTTAACACTACTTTGTTTTTCATGTCTGTGGGTTGACACAACCCCAATAACATAATATTTAGTCCCTGGAATGCTAATTTTACCAGGGGTATCCCGAAAAAGCAATTTTTCCAGGTTGGACCCCCTTGAAACGTGATTGGGCTACTTTTGGGATAGTTTTGAGTAGCAACTGGGTGGGTTTTGTTGTAAAAACCTGGCAACCCTGAGTATGAACAAAAGCGAATGTGACATAAAAATGCAATCGCAAGGATGCCATTTTAGCTTGTTTTTTGATCTCACACCTTTCAGCTTTTTCATCGTGAGTCATTTTTTCATGGGATTTGTACCCAAGGATTCCACATCCTAAGTCCAATTCTGTGCCGGCCGAGCTACTGAGCAAGCTTACAACGCCTGGAAAGTGAAACATGTGGAGCGGTAATCATTAATGTGTACGAAAACTATTATAAGTGCTTGCTGTTTTACCGTCTCTAGTGTTCATTTCTGTTGGAAACTGCAGTGGTATGTACTTATTGGTACGTATTTCAGGTCTTGCGAAAAAGTTCTCACAGGTACATTTTCGTCATGAGATCAGGTAGTTGTTTACATACTTTTTTCGCCTGTTATTTAGTATGAAAGTAGATATATTCGGATGTGGTGTCTGTGTAGAACTGTAAAGAATGTACAGTAGAAAAAAAAGTTTTTCCCCTATTTTATTGGCTGTTTTACATATAATATTTTCTATTTGCGTGCTTACCATTTTGAATTAAAAATCTAAAAATCTTGGTGGGTTGCATGCTTATTTTGAAAAAGAAAATTCTTGTTTACTACAATAATTCATGCATGAAATCTACAAATTGAGTAAGCCAGGTTTTAACAAAATCACTTGACACTATTGTACACAGTTTGTAAGTATTCCAGACAAAACCTACTTGTCTCATGACGAAAATGTACCTCTGGGAACTTTTTCGCAAGATGCCAGGATACCAATACTGTAAGTACATATCACTGCAGTTTCCAACAGAAATGAACACTAGAGGCGGTAAAACAGCAAGCATTCATAATCGTTTTCGGACACAGTTATGATTACAACTCCATATGTTTTGCTTTCCGGATGTAACAAGCTTGCTCTGTAGTTCAGCTGGCATGGAAGTGGATTTAGGATGTGGAATCCTTAGGTACGAATCTTGTGAAAAACTTGACTCATGATGAAAGAGCTGAAAGAGTTCGAAAAACAAGCAAAACGGCATGCTTGCGAAAGTGTTTTTACATCACATTCGCTTTTGTTCATACTTGTTTATGTTTAGGTGTAGTGCAGATGGTACTTTATTTCAAAACGTCATGGAGCGTTAGAGTTATAGCGCCCCCCAATGGACATTTCAAGTCAGAACTGCAGTGACGTGCGTTACATGTGTCCCGAGTTCGAATCCCGGCTCAAGGACCTTTCCCATTCCTGCCCCCTTCTCTCTCTCCCACTTCGCTTCTTATCCTGTATGATCTGTCCTATCATAATAAAGGTAAAAAAACAAAAATGTATCGTATGTACATTCACCTGTTCCAGCAGAAAAAAACTAACAATCTTTTAGCGCCACCCAGTGGACTTTTCACATCGAATATGTCTGGAAACATACATGGCGGTATGTATTTTGCATCTTGTGACAAGGTTGGACAAAATAGACAAATATATGAATATTATATCAAAGTTTAATACATATATCATACTTTAAGATGTCTTACTGGTGTATTTTGTGTAATGGTTTAGTTGCATGAATTTGGTTAATCTCAGTTAGCTGCAGTATCGTTTTATACTGTGTCGTGATTGAGGTGTTTGTGTTGGCAGAGCTCTTGTCTGTGTCATATCATGGGTCGTTGTCTAGTTTCCATCTTTGGCAGTTATGTTTCAGCATTTCTTGCAAACTGGCCACTGAGGTTGTAGATCTGTATCGACACTGTAGTGTTGGCAGAGCAGCATTGTCGCCCAACATTTAAATTTAGCCAGAGCAGTTTTTCTGGAGTCTAGCAGTCTAACTGGCTGAATGAACGATTGTTAATGCATTCATACTGAGCGCATGATTCAGAATCCACAGGAAAAGTAAATTCAGTTTCTTTTTTTGATCTACTGAATTTGAATCATCTGGTCTTGTTTAAACCAGCTGCTATATGGGTAGTTTTGGCAGTAAGTCACATGTACAGTAATGCTTTTGGACACAGGACACAGCAGGGCTGTTTTAAAGAGGTAGTTTACCCAAAAATGAAGTTTCTGTCATCATTTACTCACCCTCATTTCAAGTCTGTGAAAAATAAGACAGGAAATGATGATCCATTTAATATAAAGCATGGATTCCACTAGTCCACTACACTATACTAAAAGCTTGGAGTCAGTATTTTTATTTTTTGGGATAGAAATGATAGAAATTAATACTTTTATTTAGCAAGGATGTTATAAACTCTATTTCTATTTCAGATAAATGCTGTTCTTCTGAACTTTCTATTCATCAAATAAACCTGAAAAAATATACTGTTTTCAACATAATAATAATATTAAATGTTTTTTGAGCAGCAAACCAGAATATTAGAATGATTTCAGAAGGATCATGTGACTGGAGTAATGATGCTAAAAATTCAGCTTTGAAATGACAGCAATAAATTAAATTGTAAAATATATTTGAATACAAAGCAGTTATTTTAAATAGTAAAAATATTGTACAATTTTTTTAATCAAATAAATGCAGGCTTGGTGAACAGAAGAGACTTCTTTAAGAAAACATTAAAAATCTTACTGTTTAAAAACTTTTGACTGGTAATGTAATTCTAAAAACGTCTCTCTCTTCATTTCCTAATACATGAACATATGTTATCCTCAACATAAGAATAACTTTTATATTGTTAATAATATTTCAAGACAAACACTGGATTGAATTAACTTAGATTTATTTGATTATCTATACATCATTTTAAAAAAATCACATTAAAGTGTGAGTATCAAATATGATTGCATTGTAAAAATCATTGTATTGTATTGCATTGCATTATGTGTTTAATCATAAAACTAGCATTTAAATATCATCTTACAAATTATTGGGAGATATAGTGGGACAACTTATAATTATATGCACTTGTACTTCTCATTGATTTACATTATAAGATATCTGAATTTCATCTTACTTTTTGGCCGTATAAATAAAAAATCTGCATCTCTTAATTAAATTTTAGGTGTTTTTTTAGTCTTTGGGTATGATACCCTCCCTATATCATACTGTATGAGCTGATGTATCAATATACTGATCTATGAAAGATACATCATTTCATATGTCAGGTTTTATAAGGTTACCAAGTCATAATTTCTCGCAATAATTAAAATGCTTTAATTCACTTTCAATGATTGGACAAAGGATTTGATGGAATGTGACTCCAATTACAATGCCATTAATTCTCACCAAGTATGCTGCAAGTCAATGAAACATTGTCTCTCTCTACTCAACCAATAGTGTTATTGTCAAAGAGGAAAAGAATGCCTGGTATCCTTTGTCATGAGACCTTGAATGTGATTGGGGGTCACTTGACGTCAGCTGATCTTTGGCTTCTCATTGGTCGCTCTGGTTCATCAGACATGCCAGCAGTATATAGATTTGCCATCTGGTTGCGGTGACATCCCCTCACGATGTTCTGCTCTCACCACGTGACTCAGGAGAAGAACATCAGGGAAGACAGGAGAGGGTGTCCCTTTGTTTAGGGCTGGTGTGTGGACACTGGCACGGAATGGCGTTTGATGGGCCGACCTGAAACGATACGCCCTGTTTGGACCACTGTTACTCTCTTCTATTGTTGCAGACATGCCAACATGTGGAGGCTTCCCTCATCTGCCGAGCGCCTGACTGACCCAACACTGGCTTAGTGTTCTCCTCGAGTCTCAGAGCCACACAATAACTTCCTAACAGCGAAACATGCCCCTACACACCGGAAATAACAGCTGTGTGAAGAAAATGTGCAAAGTGAAAACAAATACGGTCACAGCCTTTGAACTCAAATAAAATAAGGCACATTCTTATTGAAGATGTAGCCTTCTTTAGTGGGCAGGATATAATTACTTTAACTTGATTGTTCCAGATATTAATTATGGAAGTTAGAGTGAGTACTTTTACTTGCTGTCAGTCTCTCATTGCTTCTAGCCACTTTATGACACAAAAGTTAATGTCATTACATTATATAATAACAAATTATCAACTAGTTCCTTGCATACAGGTGTTTCAAGCATTTGAACCAAAACATTTTCACAAAAAGATTTAGATTACGGAAAAAAATATTAACGTGCACCTTGCAGAATCTGCAAAGTGTTAATTATTTTAGCAAAATAAGAGGGATCATACAAAATGCATGTTATTTTTGTTTAGTACTGACCTGAATAAGATATTTTACATATAAGACGTTTACATGTAGTCCAGTAATAGTAGAATTTATATAAATGACCCTGTTCAAAAGTTTACATACTGTACGCTTGATTCTTTAGTGAAATTTGTTTATGAGTCCCTTGTTTGTCCTAAACAGTTAAACTGCCTGCTGTTCTTCAGAAAAATCCTTCAGGTCCCACAAATTCTTTGTTTTTTGTGTATTTGAACCATTTCCTACAATGACTGTATGATTTCGATGATTGATGATGAGATCCATCTTTTCACACTGAGGACAACTGATGGACTCACAGGCGACTATTACAGAAGGTTCAAATGCTCACTGATGCTCAAGAAAAGAAAAGATGTATTAAGAGCCTGGGGGTGAAAACTTTTGGAATTTGAAAATCAGGGTAAATTTATTTTGTCTTCTGGGAAACGTGCAAGTGTCTTTTGTAGATTCTGAAGGGCAGATCTAAATGAAAAAAATATGATATTTAGGCAAAATAAGAAAAATGTACACATCTTCATTCCGTTCAAAAGTTTTCACCCCCCCAGCTCTTAATACATCGGTTTTCCTTCTGGAGCATCAGTGAGCGTTTGAACCTTCTGTAAGAGTCGCATATGAGCCCCTCAGTTGTCCTGGTTATGGTTATGTTGCTCAGTTTCTTTTCTAACTTTTTTTTTCTTTTTTGACTGATATATCAACTTCTGTTCAGTCAGGCAGTAGCATCTAATCTCTGCGTTTCTTATGGCCTCACATGCTCTCTTTTTTTTCAAGACATCATTTTATACAATCTGGATTAATGTGACAGCTTGCCAGCACATCACTTTTTCCTTCCCTCCTTTTTCTGACATTTATTTATTTATTTACAGCTTAGTAAAGTAATGAGATCTCTCAGTTAGTCACACTTTTTAATCTGTCCCTTCTCACTGGATAAGGCTTTATTCTTCACACAAGCGTTTCCTCCAAAACCTTGTAACTTTAAACAGGCCTACAGTATCTCACATTTGTTTCGTATTTATAGCATTTACACTTGCAGAAAGTGTTAATGAATAAGAAGAGTGTGAAATAAGACATGAGTAGCTACTGAAAACAGAGAGCAACATTATGGGACTATTTCACAGTATTTTACCTAAATCTGTTGTTAAAGGATTAGTTTATTTCCAGAATAAAAATTTCCTGATAATTTACTCAACCCCATGTCATCCAAGATGTTCATGTCTTTCTTACTTCAGTCGTAAAGAAATTAAGGCTTTTGAGGAAAACATTCCAGGATTTTTTGTCCATATAGTGGACTTCAATGGTGGCCAGGAAGTTGAAGGTCCAAATTGCAGTTTCAATGCAGCTTCAAAGGGCTCTACACGATCCCAGCTGAGGAATAAGTGTTTTGTCTAGCAAAATGATTTCTAAAAATATAAAAATTTATATACTATTTAAACACAAATGCTCCTTTTGCACTAGCTCGACCTCACACATTACATAATCACGCACGCATGTAGGAGGCAGATGTACCAGCCCAGTGTTTACAAAGCAAGCGTGCAAAGTCAAACGTCCCTTTACCAAAAATTATAAAACAACAATGTTGGATGATTTTGAAGTTAGGGGAGAAAATGAGATGGAGTTTACCCTACCCTACCCTACCTTTTTTAACCAGAGTACACAGACAAAGAACTATCCAAGCTTGACTTTTCCAACATGATCCAAGTGCAAGACAAGCATTTGTGGTTAAAAAGTATATACGTTTTAATTTAAAAAAAAAACCGATTGATCGTTTCACTAGATAAGACTAGATCGTGTAGAGCCCTTTTGAATCTACATTGAAACTGCAGTTTGGACCTTCAACCCGTTGGCTCCCATTGAAGTCCACTTTATGGAGAAAAATCCTGGAATGTTTTCCTCAAAAGCCTTAATTTCTTTACGATTGAAGTAAGAAAGACATGAACATCTTGGATGACATGGGGTGAGTAAATTATCAGGAAATTTTTCTTCTGGATCCAAAACCTAGTGAGCTGCATCTCAACTGAATTTGGAACCTCAGTAACTGATTTGAAACTTTATTCATAGGCAGCAAATATAAAAAGAAAGGTTGACTATTTTAAGTCTACTATTTGTAAGTGGTCTGTGTTTTACATGTGCTTGGTTTGTGCATGTGTGATGTTAACTCTACTACCTGTGGCGATCTCAGTGTGGGAACCTGAGCAGCCCCGACAGGATGTGGAGCACAGGCCTATAAATAAATCACATTTGCAATGAGTCACTCTCCACGCTGCCTCCGGGGAAAGAAACACAGAAAGAGTTGGGGGTGGAAAGAGGGAGTGAAGGAGAGAGTAGGGGTGGAAAAAGAGGCCAGGCGAAGCTCATCATTTATGATAACCAATGCCTGATGTCTGTGACGTCTCCAAACCCACCACGGTGGCAGCCGTCATGAGACATGAAGAAACTCTTCACCGGGATCCGACAGATTCATTCTGAGCCTGAAGCTTCTTTTGGAGATGAGAGCGAGTGTTTGCCTGGGATGAACGAGATCGGCTAAATCTCCCTGCTGGGAAGCTGCATTGGAAGCATGCGACGTACCTTCATGTGACGATAGTCCCCTCCCATACAAGATGCACCTGCATGCATTATTTGTTAGTCTACAGTACATTTGCATCATTTAACAATAGAATAAACTGTATCGTTTTTTGTTTTACACTACCTTTCAAAAGTTTGTGGTCAGTAATATATTTTTTTATTTACATTTAAAAAATAGCAAATCTCAGTGACACTGAAGACTGGAGTAATGATGCTGAAAATTCATCTTTACCATCACAGGGTTAAATTTCATTTTAATTTATATTAAAATAGAACAGTTATTTACTTTTATGTTTTTTTGTACTTTTCATCAATAAATTCAGTCATAGTGAGACATAGAGACGTAATTTACTAAAGAATACCTTACTGACTCCAAATTTTGGAGCAGCAGTGAACATGTTCATGTAATTTGTCAGATTAGAAAAGGAACGAAGGGTTGACAGTTGACGTCTAAATTGGTGTGTTTGGAATTAATCTCCGTCAGACAGATCTCATTAATCACAGAGTCCTCAAATCCTCTCTGGATGAAGGGAAAAGGAGGAGTGAAGTGCAATGCATCAGACTGTGATCAGCATGAGAGCAAGTGATGACAAAGGACACTTGAGTAGCTCTGATGTTTTCACTTTGATGTTTTTGATTATTGATGCAGTTTGACATGATGCATTCCACTTCCACCCCATGCAGATTTGTGTGCACTTGTAGCCTTCTTGTGAGGACCGACCCTGAGCCTGTGTGGTGAACGTTATGAACTAGGGCTGCTTGATAGTTCACCCAAAAATGAAAATTACCCCATGATTTACTCATCCTCAAGCCGGGTGTATATGACTTCTTCTTTTCAAGAAATACAATTGGAGTTATATTTAAAAATGTGCTGGGTCTTCCAACTTTTATAATGGCAGTGAATGGCTGTTGAGATTTTGAAGCTCAAAAAAGTGCATCCATCTATCATAAAAAGTGCTCCATACAGCTCCGGGGGGGTTAAAGGAGAACTCCACTTCAGGAACAACAATTCACAAATAATGTACTCACCCCCTTGTCATCCCAAATGTTCATGTCTTTCTGTCTTCAGTCGTGAAGAAATTATGGTTTTTGAGGAAAGCATTTCGGGATTTTTCTCCATATAATGGACTTCTATGGTGGCCACGATTTTGCAAAAATGCAGTTTAAATGTGGCTTCAAACAATCCCAAAAAGCGGTTGTAAACGATCCCAGCCGAGGAAGAATCTCAAATGCTCATCTTGTCTTACTCTCCATGAACTCCATGTGTATTCTGACTCTAGACAGTTAGGGTATGTCGAAAAACTCCAATCATATTTTCTCCCTCAACTTCAAAAATCATTTCAAAATCATCCTACATCGCTGCAGAAGCACCGACCCAGTCTTTGCAAAGTGAACATGCAAAGAAGATCAAACACCCTTAACAAAAAAGGTAAAACAGCAATATGGGACGATTTCGAAGTTGAGGGAGAACAAGAGATGGGAGTTTTTCGACATAGTCTAACTGTCATGAACCGGAACAAAAACAGTCAGTTTTTAAGCAATGTAAGACACAACGAGCGTTTGAGATTAAAAAGTATATAAATTGCATTTTTTTTAGTGAAAATAACTGATCGTTTCGCTAGATAAGACCCTTCTTCCTCTGCCGGGATCATTTACAACTGCATTCGGGATCGTTTGAAGCCGCATTCAAACTGCATTTTGGAAGTTCAAAATCGGGGCACTATAGCAGTCCATTGTATGAAGAAAAATGCTGAAATGTTTTCCTCAAAAAACATAATTTCTTTATGACTGAAGAAAGAAAGACATGAACATCTTGGATGACAAGGGGTGTGTAAATTATTTGTAAATTGTTGTTCCTGAAGTGGACTTTTAACCCCCCAAAGCCACGTGGAGCACTTTTTATGATGGATGGATTCACTTTATTGAACTTCAAAATCTCAACACCCATTCACTGCCATTCTAAAGCTTGGAAGAGCTAGGACATGTTTTAATATAACTCTGATTGTATTCGTCTGAAAGAAGAAAGTCATACACCAGAATTTGGGTGAACTGTCTCCTTAACATCAGTTACCTAAACCATCAACAGAATTTTTCAAGTGAAATTTAAGGTGTTCTTATCATGGCGGTCAGAAAATATATTTTCATCCTTGACTCGTTTGTTTATGTCTTGTTTATGTATCCATTCCCTGCACAGCTGACTGTTATCTACACACTTCAGCATTAGCCTTGACAGAACGTCTGCTCTTCATATCACAGGATGAACGGTGTGATGCTAGCACTATACGTCTCTGCTTGTCACATGACTAAGTGTGAATGTTCTGTGCTATTTTTGACGCAAATGGAGTCTCTGGATGTTTATCCTGCAGTCAGGCGGGCATGTGATGCAGTTTTAATCCAGTTTAGCCCCTGTGTGACGGCTTGGAAAAATCCAACAGATTCTGCACTTGTGCGAATGTGTGTGTTGGTGGCGTTTGTGGAGTATGACTCATTTAAATCGTCGCTGTATTAGCTGCACTTCTAAAATGGGAGAGAAATATCATTGTCAAGCTCTTAGACTGTCCTGTATTTCACTTGTGGAGAGATGTGGCATATGATTATACCAACCTGTAGATATTAAAGGAATAATTCACTTGGAATGAAAATCTTATGTCATTCTGAACCTGTATGACTTAATTTCTTCTGCATGTTTTCTGCTCTTCTCCATATGATGTGAATTGAATTGAGCCTGCCAAGCTCTAAAAATCTCATAAATATGTGCATTATATGCATTACCTCTTCACCTCTCATTCACTTTTCCATATATGGATGTATTAATGAGGTGTACAGATTACTTTTTATGATGCTTTTTGTCATTTTTGGGCCTTGACAATATTAGTTCCTGCTCATTACGTGTAAAAAAATTTGCTCGGACATTCTGCAAAATTACTACTTTTGTGTTTTCCTGCTAAAGAAAGTCATTCCAATTTAAAATGAGAGTGAGAAAATGATGAAAGAATTTATATATATATATATATATATATATATATATTGTTTTTTTGTCTGAATAGGAAAGAGCCCTTCAATTTCCCCGATTCATAAAGCTAAAACAAAAACTCCCAAATTTTTTTTAGTAATAACCTTATTCATTTTTCTTGGAATACGGTAAATATGACAGAATACAGTTAATCTGAGATTATAATCCAGATGGTAGGAAGGACAGAGGGCTGTTCACAGCAGGTCCAAATCCTTCATCAGTTAATTAAAGACCTGGGGCTTTTGAATACGCAATTAGCCTGGATATAACAGTGCAAGTTTAACGAACTGAATAGCAGAGGTGTGTGAGTATATGCCAGTTACAAGCAGCTGGTGTATCTGTAAGTAATCACACAGCAGGGATCCTTTAAAAGAGCACGACACCAAACCACGTACACGGCTCACGCACATCTGAAAGATGAGGGCAAACATTCCAGAGCTGTGTAAACCCCTGCACCGAGTGACGTCCTGATGCAGCTCTGCACACGTCACTGATGCCGTGGAGTTGCATCAGCTGTCTCACATGGTCTCGCTGCGCTAAGGGGGTGCTACATTTTTCTGTCTACATCTCTTTTTTCTCTCTTTCTGTCTCATTTTATCTCATCGTTCTTTCTGTTTTACTTCATCTCATTTTGAATTCACTTTTGTAAATACGATTCTGGGGTTTTTGAATGCAAAGAGATATTTGTCTCACATTATTTGGGTCATGTTAGGACTGTCTCACCCTAGAAGATCATGCAGTGTCCTAATGTCCCCAGGTGAGGTGTATGGAAGCCTGTTTCTGCCACTTAGTAAAAATTAAAAAGGGTAATTTATCTTAAATCTGAATTTTTTTTCCTCAGAATTATGTGAAATAAACTGGCAATTCTGACTTTTTTTCACAGAGTTGTGATATATATATATATATATATATATATATAAAATATATATAAATATATATTTTCTGCCCTTAGAATAGAGTTTATATCTCACAATTATTAGAAAAAAAGTCAGATGCACACTTGCATTTGTGAGAAAAAAGTTTGAATTGTGAGTTTATATCTCACAATTCTGACTTTAAAACTCGCAATTGTGAATTGTGAGACGTTAACTCGCTATTGTAAGTTTATACTGTATCTAACAATTCTAAGAAAAAAAATCTAAATTGCGAGGTATAAACTCGGAATTGCGAGAAAAAAGTCTGAATTGTGAGAAAAAGTCAGAATTGTGAGACGCAAACTCAAATTTGTGAGAAAATAGTCTGAATTGTGAGTTTATATCTTAGTATTCTGACTTTAAAACTCACAATTGTGAATTGTAAGATGTTAACTGGCAATTTTGAAAAAAATTCTGAATTGCGAGATATAAACTGAGAATTGCAAAAAAATAGTCAGAATTGCAAGTTTATATCTCACAATTACGAGAAAAAAGTCACAGTTGCGAGATACAAACTCACATTTATGAGAAAAAAGTCAGAATTGTGGGTTTATATCTCGCAATTCTGAGAAAAAAGTCAGAATTGCGAATTTGTATTACGTAATTCTGAGAAAAAAGTCAGAATTATGGGTTTATATTACAAAGTCAGAATTGTGAAATACAAACTTGCATTTGTGATTAAAAAATAGTCAGAATGGCGAGATATAAACTCAGAATTGTGAGGAAAAAGTCAGAACTGTGTGATAACTCACATTTTTGAGAAAAAGTGTCTGAATTGCAAGTTTCTCACAACACTGAGAAAAAAAGTCAGAATTAAAAAAAGTCAGTGGTGGAAACAGACTTCCATAGAGAAGTGCTTAAATTGATCGAAAGTGACAGTAAAGACATTTATAATGTTACAGAATATTTGTTTCAAATAAATGCTGTTCATCAAAATTAAAAAAAAAAAAAAAAAAAAAATGTTCTTCAGAAAAATATTAAGAAGCATAACAGCTTTCAACATTGATTCTAATAATAATGTTATAAATAATAATTAATGTTTTTTGAGCAACAAATCAGCATATTAATGAATTTTAATGGATCATGTGACACTGAAGTATATATAGTTGAATATGGAATAAATTGCATTTTAAATATATTAAAATCAGAAATGGTATTTAAATTATTTCACAAATATTTCACATTGCAATTTTTTTACAAATAAATGCAGCCTTCGTGAGCATGAGAGACTAAGAATGGAGAGACATATTTAGAGACCAGAATATCATAGAGACTTGTGGGTAGGCTTTTTTGACATGAGCTAGTAAGCAACCATCTAGCCACCTCTCAGAACACCCTAGCAACTGCCTAGAAATGGCCTAGCAATTTGTAACGAAGCGGAGATGAGACGAGGATCTATGTGCAGGAGTTTATTGAACATCCAAGGAAAACAACAAATAATCCAGAACGGGGAACACTGAGAAACCAGGCAAGAACAGGGAGCAACCATCACAGACATTAAACAACTGACCAAATACAGGGGAAAGACAAGGACTATTTATACACAGGGTGAGGTAATGATCTAATTGGTAACCGGGGTAACTGATGAGGGAGTGGGTGTGGTTCAATGAAGATCCATGGCAACAAACAAGGGAACAGAGGTACAGGGAAGCAGGGAACAATAAGACACAAAAACTACAAAATAAAAGTCCTTAAACACGAATACAGAAGACAAAGACCAGGCACATGACATAACCCCCTCAAAAGAGTGGCTTCCAGACGCTCCAAACAGAAATACCAGTCCAGGAAAGGGGGAGGAGCTCAGGCAGAACTGGGGAAGGGATGGAGGGCCAGGTCCATGTAAGGGGAGATAAACAAGGGACTGAAGCAGAGCAAGAGGCCAGGGTGGAGTCGGCCAGATGGGAGGAGCTGAGGACCACCAGATCATGAGAGAAGACCTCCACGGCGGAGCAGGCGGTACCCAGCAGGGCGGAGCAGGAGGCTCAGGAGCCCTCCAGGGCGGAGCCGGAGGCAGAGCAGGTGGCGCTAGAGCCCTCCAGGGCGGAGCCGGAGGCAGAACAGGTGGCACTAGAGCCCTCCAGGGCGGAGCCGGAGGCAGAACAGACGGCGCTACAGCCCTCCAGGTCGGAGCCGGAGGCAGAGCCAGCGACACTAGAGCCCCCAAGGGCAGAGCCGGAGGCACAACAGCCCTCCCAGGCGGAACAGGAGGCGGAACAGGAGGCGGAGCAGGAGGCGGAGCAGGAGGCGGAGCAGCCCTGCGGGGCGGAACAGGAATCTGCATCACGCTCTGGGACCTGGGGAGAGCAGGGACAGAGGAGGCAGACAGAATAGAGGGAGAAGGCGCAGCAGCCCTCCAGGGCGGAACAGGAGGCGGAGCAACCCTCCGGGCGGAACAGGAGGCGGAGCAGCCCTCCGGGCGGAACAGGAGGCGGAGCAGCCCTCCGGGGGCGGAACAGGAGGCGGAGCAGCCCTCCGGGCGGAACAGGAGGCGGAGCAGCCCTCCGGGCGGAACAGGAGGCGGAGCAGCCCTCCCGGGCGGAACAGGAGGCGGGAGCAGCCCTCCGGGCGGAACAGGAGGCGGAGCAGCCCTCCGGGCGGAACAGGAGGCGGAGCAGCCCTCCGGGCGGAACAGGAGGCTGCGTCATCGACTGGGACCTGGGGAGAACAGTGACAGAGGATGTAGACAGGGAAAAGGGAGAAGCAGAGAGTTTGGTGGTTAACGCCCCCTCCGTAAGAGGTTCTACGGCTGGCGCCGACACCTCTGGAGGCATTGGCGCAGCTTCTCCGACGGGGAAGGCCTCTGGAGCAGACTTGAGACCAGACGGGGCCTCTGGGGCAGACTTGAGACCAGACGAGAGCTCTGGTGCAGGCTTGTGATCAGACGAGAGCTCAGAGGCTGACCTGTGAACAGGCGTGACCTCAGGAGCACAGTGTGTAGCCCACACACACCACATGGCCACTGCCATTAAGGGAAGAGCAGCAGCGATAACGTCACTTGGCTTGTGAAGATCTGCTGTAACGTGGCTTGACTCGGGAACAACATGGCTTGACTCGGGAACAACATGGCTTGACTCGGGAACAACATGGCTTGACTCGGGAACAACATGGCTTGACTCGGGAACAACATGGCTTGACATGGCTTCGGGAACAACATTGACTTGGCTTGACTCGTGGGGAACAGCTGCTGTAGCTTGACTCGGCCCTGTAGCTTGACTTGAATCAGGGGTAGCTGCCGCAACAAGAGGGAGCGCCATCTTAGCTGTCCGTACAGCCATTAGGGGTGAGTCCAACACGTGGGTCATCATGTGGCGTGACTTGGAGACAGCGACCATCTTGTGGACTGGCTTTGGCGTGGCGGCCATCTTTGCGACAGGCTCTGGCGTGGCGGCCATCTTTGCGACAGGCTCTGGCGTGGCGGCCATCTTTGCGACAGGCTCTGGCGTGGCGGCCATCTTTGCGACAGGCTCTGGCGTGGCGGCCATCTTTGCGACAGGCTCTGGCGTGGCGGCCATCTTTGCGACTGGCTCTGGCGTGGCGGCCATCTTTGCGACTGGCTCTGGCGTGGCGGCCATCTTTGCGACAGGCTCTGGCGTGGCGGCCATCTTTGCGACAGGCTCTGGCGTGGCGGCCATCTTTGCGACAGGCTCTCGTGGCGGCCATCTTTGCGACTGGCTCTGGCGTGGCGGCCATCTTGTGCAGTGGGTCTGGGCTGGCGGCCATCTTGCAAGGAGACTCAGGAGTGGCGACCATGCTGTGAATTACCCTCTCTACTTCCTTAACAGAAAAAGGGGATTCACAGAACAGCAAAACAAAGTCTATATACTGTGACAGGGTCCAGCTGGGGTCCTCATCCGGTAAGTTTAAACTAACCTCTGGATCGAGTCCACTCCAGAAACAGTCCTTTATTTTGGTGTCATCTCCAGGCACTAGCTGGCTGTAATAAAGGAACTCCTCCACATAATATTCGATCGGTCGGCCGTTTTGAAAAATTGAGCAAAGAGTGCTCAGAGGGTCGCGATAAACTCCTGCTAGATCCATAGTTGGTCAGTTGTTCTGTAACGAAGCGGAGATGAGACGAGGATCTATGTGCAGGAGTTTATTGAACATCCAAGGAAAACAACAAATAATCC
Source organism: Labeo rohita (assembly GCF_022985175.1). Classification (NCBI taxonomy): domain Eukaryota; kingdom Metazoa; phylum Chordata; class Actinopteri; order Cypriniformes; family Cyprinidae; genus Labeo; species Labeo rohita. The sequence continues at coordinate 19,056,954 of NC_066879.1, read as the reverse complement.
AGAACGGGGAACACTGAGAAACCAGGCAAGAACAGGGAGCAACCATCACAGACATTAAACAACTGACCAAATACAGGGGAAAGACAAGGACTATTTATACACAGGGTGAGGTAATGATCTAATTGGTAACCGGGGTAACTGATGAGGGAGTGGGTGTGGTTCAATGAAGATCCATGGCAACAAACAAGGGAACAGAGGTACAGGGAAGCAGGGAACAATAAGACACAAAAACTACAAAATAAAAGTCCTTAAACACGAATACAGAAGACAAAGACCAGGCACATGACACAATTACTCTGACCCTCTTAACATCCTGGCAACCACCCACAATAACATTACATTTTCTTCTTGTAGTATAAAATGTATTTTTAATCTCTCTGTTTCAACCTCTTGCTCTAATCCATTCTTAGTCGATTTTTTCCTCTTTCACACTCACGTTTTAACCGCTGTTGAATCCCGTGACAGAAAGGGATGAACCAGTCCTAATAACAGTAATTTATGGACACTTTAAACACATTCGTAGGCTGTTTATAATGAACCTTGATGTGTCGTTGCAGCACTTCTAATAAGTGCTTTTCACAGCCACAGAGCTAAATCAGTTCTTGACAACACTGCATCACGTCACAACAAATGCAGCGTTCATGCTTTTTTTGCATGTGACTGCTTGGTGCCATGCAGACATAATGAGCACAGATTAGCATGTCCCCCCCTCTTTTTGAGTACGTGGGACATTGTTATGTCAGCATGAAAGCGATGTATGACTCTTCGGAAGCGTGCGGTCTGTACTAGCGGGTTTAGTCTAGCAGTATTTAATCCGTGAATAAACTTCTCATTATTTGAGAAACTTAAGCTATGACCCAGTTGGCAAAGCTGTTTCTTCCCTAGTGTGTTGCCAGACATCGGAGTAGAATGAAAACAAATTCTGTTTGTGTTTTTCAGACTCGGTTGAAAGTCGTCGCATGTTATGGTGCAGAGTGAACGCAGTGGCTATTATGTGTTTGAATGTGTGACAATAGGACCTGTTGCGGCTAACTCAATTGACTCCGCCCTCATCCTTGAACTCCTCCGGCCAATCACGTTTAACCGTCTATTTGTTACAGTCAGTCAGGAGTGCATGAAGGACAAGGCACAGACCTCTGCCCCCATCATAGTTCCACTTCCCATTTCATGAGACATTCCGAAATTTAAGGTTCACTGTTTTTTTTTGAATTAGGGAGCCCGATGAATTACCTTTTCAGCCCTTCGAGTGCCCTGGCGAGTTTGAGCCGAGGAGGCCCCACTGGTATAATGACGCTTGGCACAATCACCCTTCTGTTCCTCCAACCCTGTTCCCAGGAAACCACACAGCATGCACAATTGCGTACCGTGCTTTGCTGCCCAACCACATTGCTCTCGGCGTGGCTGCGCAGCAAGCCGAGTAACGTGGCATCTCGCTGGATGAACCAGAGTTTATCTTCCCAGAGTTCACACCGATTTGATTATTAGTTCACGTTTGCGGGGCATAGTGGAGGGGTACAAGGCAAAAAAGGAGCTTGATGGAGGGGGAACTTGAGGTTATGCCAGCCTGGAGTTTCAAGCATGAAGAGAGCATGACTGTTATGTTAAGCTTCTCCTAATTAAAAGCAAAGGAAGAAAGCAGCAAAAAAAGCGAGATGAATGGACAAAGGACCCAGAACTGGTTCTGAGCTGGTCATAGCTGGTTCTGCTGGCTTTCATGGCCTTCCTCAATGGGCCCGCTGGTTTGGAGTGTAGGTTCCCTCCCCTCTTCTTCCCCCCTACTTCTGTTTATGCTTTGTAGCTTATGTGATACTAGGGCTCCATCCTTTCAGATCAGGATTGGGAATACCAGGGGGCCAAATGGGAGCCTGGAGACGCATGTCAGCTTGTGCTTTCAGGACGCAGCACTCCAACAGGTCCATCATAAGCAGCCACAGGGAGTCAGGCACCAATGAAGGCAGGAAGAGACCACAAAAACAGCTATAGAGACATCAGGAGCCATATAGTGAAAGGAGGAAAGTGAAAACAACACCGCTCAGTAGAGTTAGGAAAGTGACGACTTATTCAGTTGCACGGTGTCGTGCAAAAGGTTACCGGCTGTTTGGAAAGTTAATTTGGCAGTGGCAAAGGTTTGATGGAGCTGTTTTGTCATGCAAGATGGAAGAAACAAATGAGAGAAATACAGAGAGCCAAAGTCATAGAGGAAGTTCTGTCTGTCACTGAGGCCTTTTTTTAATTTTAAAAAGTTTGTCTTGAACCTTCCTTTTTGTTGTTAAAAATGATAGGGTACAACGGGGCTAAAGGCACAACCTAGGAAAAAATGTGCTATTCAGTGCGCCCAAAGTGTATGATTGCAGAAAAATATACACGTTTGTATTGAACAATAAATCATACAAGTTGTTTATTTTGTTTAAAAATCTTGTAAATGTATGAGATGGCAAGGGGGCTGTTTACCCCACACATGGGGTAAAAGGCACAAAGTATTGATGCAAATTTTTCTGCTTATTTTGATAAATAAAAGAATTTAATACAGATTTACAGCGGTAACCACAAATTATATTTTATTATATAATATGTTTTCAAATATGATAGTTTCATTCTAAACATGGTGATTATCTCTAAGATGGACACACAACATAATATATGATATTTACCATTTGAATCTAAAAATGTCATGTTAACAAACGGAAAAGTCAGCCTTTTATTAATTATCATGTTAATTATTGTGCCTTTTAGCCCCAACAGCAGGGGTGCTTTTTACCCCAAATATCATACTTTAAATATTCTTTTGGTATTTAAAAACGGCTGTTTTAATTATCTTAAACAAAACTCAAATGAAAATCATTAAGAAGACCCTTGTCTCCATATATATTCAAGAATAAAATATTAGATCAAGTAAGCACAGAATGGACTTTTGTGCTGCTGCACGCGATCGCGTCAAGGATCAGCCAAATTTGCATGTGCATCTTGAAAAGCGGATGTTTTGCAAAGTGCTATGCCACATTTTTCTGCCATGTAGTGGTTTAGAGGAAAATAATATCAAAAGCGCCTTTTACCCCAGGGCGCCTTTAACCCTGTTGTACCCTACTAATTGATTAACATGAATGACAGAAAGCAGGAATATTAGACTGCTATCACTTTAAGAGCTGCCCAGATCCAGTATACTGTTACACATGTGTTTTCTATCTCAACTGTTTACTTTCACTTAAGACCTAAATTACTGTGTTTACATGGATACTTGCAAAGGCAGGGATTTTGACACATACAAATGTGTGTATTTGACCACTCAAGGCCTAAAAAGTGGCAAAAATAACTACAAAAATAACAGCGTCTGTATATTGTGAAATGAGTTCTCTTTTACTGCTGATTGAGTTTCAACGACTTAAAATACAAATTTACATGGAATATTGCAGTATTTATTATAAATAATTCATATACACTGTAAAAAAAACCCCCAAAAAACTAATTAAGTCAACTTAAAATAATTTGTTACCCTGCAGCCTTTAAATTTTAAGTTCAGTCAGCTCAAAAAAAAAAAAAAGTTTAGTCAACTTGAAATGTTAAGTTGTACTAAGTGAAAACTTAGATATTTGAGTTGACTAAACAAACAATTTGTTTGTTAAACTTAAAATCTGGGTTAGTTACCCAGCTGCCTTAAAATTTTAAGTTGAATGAACTCAAATATCTAAGTTGTCGCTTAGTACAACTTAACATTTCAAGTTGACTAAACTTTTTTGAGTTTACTGAACTTAAAATTTTAAGGCAGTCGGGTAACAAATTATTTTAAGTTGACTCAACAAATTGTTTTTTACAGTGTACACACATCATTATTGTTATTTTTAACTCATATGTCCTGGTAACCCAAAGATCCAATCTTTTCCTGATGTACAAAATCAAGTGCCGCCCTCCATTTTTTTTCCTTTAAAAAGTGGTTTCACTCGGATATACATTGTAATATGGAAGAAAGACTATCACAGTTTCCATTTAATATAAATTTCACAAACCAACAACATATAAAACTGATCTTTTGTAGATGTTCATGTACCTACATGGAGTGTGTTTTAGGCCTTGAGGTTCTCATCTCTATCCTATTTCAAGGTCTTACATAATACGTACCTTCACTGCTCCATTTTACTCAGATGAACAGACCATGTTTCCTTTAAACAAGCTGAGATTAATATGTACTCTTTTTTGCATCCTTTTCTTATAGGAAAACAAGGGACTGACACCAAGTTTCTCTATAGATCTTTCTCTCTCACACACTCACACTTGAAGACCGAGAATAATCGCTCTGAAAGCATGGAGCCCGCTGAGATGAACACTATCCCCAATGGGAAGGGGCACGAAGCTGGCGAGGAGACAACTGCGATTGCAATAAAAAGCCAATCAGAAGATGCAGCTCAGTAAGTATTCGCTCAAGGGTGCAATATAATGTCTGTCTGGTTAAGGATGGTTTATTGTCAGTCATCCAATGTGTATAGATTTAGCAATACAGTTTCAGTTGACATAAGCATTATCATTCAATCGATCATTCAGTTTATCTTAGAGGTGCCTTAAGCTTTTGGCAGCGCATATATACAGTATGTGTGAACATCAGTGTGTGTTTTTGCAGTATCTTCCAGCTAGCATTAAGCATCCAGTCATGTCATCTTAATAAGGTGAAGCCTGTCTGTCATCACAGTCCTAAATGTCACCGAACAGCACAGTTCAGACATCACTGAGCACATTCAGTAGCACTGATGTTATGCTTTCATAGCTATGTTCAAAGCTCCAACGTGTCTGTGATTGTGATGTTTTGTGCGAATTAATGTGTATGGGTGTTTCTTTAACTACAGGAACTTTCTGTCATTAATTACTCACTCTCATGCTGTTACAGACCTTCATTCATCTTCAGAAGTCAAATTAAGATTTTTTGTGATGAAATCCGATAGCATTATGACCCTGCATAGACAGCAATGTAACTGAAACTTTTAAGGCCCAGAAAGGTAGTAAGGACATCATTAAAATAGTCCATGTGACATCAGTGGTTCAACCGTAATGTTATAAAGCTAAGAGAATACTTTTTGTCCGGAAAGAAAACAAAAGTAACGACTTTAATCCACGTTCAAGAAAGTACCACACAAAATGTGTCAAAACTATAATTTCCACCAATTTCCATCATTTTTCTCCACAAGACTTAAAAGTGCCCATAGTTGAAGAAACACCTGTATGTTCTTTTATATGCAAAACAAAATCACTCTGCATGTAGAAGAACTGCTCGCCTTCACAAAAGCAACTGAAATGTTTCTCAACTAGACATCACTTTCCCCTGATTGTGGCCCACATGCCTTCAGTAGTGTGTTTATCTATGGGTGTGTTCATTATGATTTCCCTGTCTCTTGTGCTTTCGTGGATGCGGCTCCTACACTGCTCTGTAGGGAACTTGTACCAAATAGCACTGAAAATGCCAGGTACGTCATGCAGAGAGAGTAATTGTTAGCGAACAAAATGGTTATTTTCTACAGCTGTAAATAAAGCACCATCCCTAAATCAGTATTTTGGTGGCATTAACCCTTTAGTCAGTTTACAGTGATGGTGCACTGCCAGGCGATTCTACATGGTTGTCATGTGTGTTTTTAGTACCAACAGAACTCCAGGTAATGCAGAAGCAAACCTGGCGGAAAGCTCAGAGTTCCTGTCCAACGCAGATGACAAGAAAACCCCTCGCTTCACGGACGTAAGTTGAGCTTTTGGTAAGATTTTATGTATGTGTCAGAAAAGATCATAATGTTTTTCAAATGTGAATGTGTAAACTAACTGCTCTGTTTTTCTTTATAGTTTGAGGGAAAGACTTCTTTTGGGATGTCCGTCTTCAACTTGGGAAACGCCATCATGGGAAGTGGAATTCTGGGATTGGCCTATGCAATGGCTAACACGGGCATTGTCCTCTTTGTGTAAGTTACAGTTTTAGATCAAACTCTGTGCATTCAGATTGTAGGGGAAATCACTTTGAGTAGGGCCCTGTGAAAACACGGACGGAATCGCAAAAATGGAATTTACTGTATAACGTGGAATGTCACGAAATTTGCAACATTTGGGATGAATAAATCAAAAGTAGGTCAATACGCTTAAATCAAAACATGATATGGACTAGTGTCTGTAAATATTAAGCCATAAAAGGTCTATTTAAATATGAATCCTGCATGTTCAGACGCGCATTTTCATTTACTCCACACATGAACATGAAGTACATGAACACACAAATATAATCTCTAGAACTGTTTTGAGTCACTTTATGAGCACTGTACTGTTTCTTTTCAGAAAAACTTAAATCGTCATGTCATATACAAACAGAAAGTTAAAGGTCTTCACAGCAACCCGTCAAAATAAGTTTGGTTTAGCTTGAAGAAATTGTGACAGAAATATAGCACTTAATGTAATGATAGTGCTACTACTAATAATATTAAAACATTGTTTTTTAAGAAAATATTTATCAGAGAAATTGTTTACTAGAACAATATAAATACACAACACAGTATTTCAGGAAAAAATATATATAAAAAATATATATATATATATATATATATATATATATATATATATAAAATAAATGAATTAGAGATGCTCTTGACTTAAAATTTTGTGAAAATTAATGGAAAATACAGAATTTGATTAAAAAAAATCTGAATTTGAGGAAAAAAAACATTTTAATAGGGCCTTAAAAATGTAATTTTTGTCAAACTTTTAATTGTTTGCTGTTAAAATGTATATGTTTAATGATATCAAATAATTAGATGTGCTTTTTGATTATTATTTTAAATGTAACCTTAAGACATACAAAAAAGGAATCCAAAAAAATTATAACAGAAAAAAACAGCATTTGGAAAAAAATAAAACGGAATTTGGGAAAAAATAAAACAGATTTCATAGGGCTGTAACTAGCTAGAATTAATAAAATCATTGTGCATTTGATACCTTCGTAGACCTCTTTGAGGGGAAACATTAGAGCAAGAACTAATAATGTTTTTACTGCTACTCAAATATATTTTTATTGAGAATGAATGGCATTGTCGTTCTTGCTGAATATGTATCCTAATGAGTTTATTGTGGTAATATGCTAATTAATTTGTCATCATGCTGTTAAATCAGTATATAACTCATATTAATGAATCCTTGCAAAGTATTTGCTTTATCTTACACAACCTATAATGAGATTCTGGTCTGTACATTTTTAAAAATAAAGGCTCCAAAGGTATGTTTTTGCAGTGATGCCATAGAAGAACCATTTTTGGTTCCCCAAAGTTACCAATCTAAAGAGCCTTCTTCCACTGTAAAGAACATTTAAGAAGAACAAAGAACTTTTCTGCATTTAAAAACTTCCATGGATGTTCAGTGTTCTTCATGGAACCATCAATGCCAATAAAGAACCTTTATTTTTAAGAGTGTATATTTGACTCAATGTACACTACTGTTCTAAAGTTTGGGGTCACAGTAAGATTTTTTTTTTTTTAAAGAAATGAATGCTTTTATTCAGCTAAATTGATCACAATGTCACAGCTTCCCTGCAGTTTATTATGATCTGTGTTAATTCCATTCTGTGAACTGGTCCTCCCGCTGTATTAATCCTCTAGTAAAGCAGCCTTTATTGGAAAAGTCAGATTGGCGGAGAGATTTGTTTCCTGAAATGACCTTCAGTAGAGCTGAGCGGGCTGTACCAGGACGCTCACTGTGCACGGGAGCTCTGCGTTCACGCCAGGCACGCTGTATTACTTTGGTTAACAAAGGGTCTGTCGTCTAGTTATGATCTAATGGTCTGTGCTACTTATCATGGGCTCTCTGCTGTGATCGTAAAGATTACATTGTACATGCTTTATGAAAACCAGTCAGGCCTTTTAATCCGGGTTGAGCAATGTACAGCGGATTTTTATTTTCCGTTCTGGGAGGGCTTTAGGTTTGAGCTGTTTGGTGTGACTGGGGTTCAGATATTTGGCACGATTGAACTTTCCGTACTCCCGATTCTCTAGTACATTTGGTACCTGTCTGATCTATGAACTGTTTCCCCAGTGCTGATTGTGGCTTCGGGCTACTCATAAATCAATCCCAGACACAATTTAATAATGCAGCTAATACTCCTTTCAATAATACTGCAGCTCTTAGGAATGAATTCATGAGGTTTGTGGGAGGTTCTTAGACCTTGCTCTTGTGGAGACTCAGGATGTGATGTACTGTGTGGTAGTATAATAACATTTTCTTTGTATTCCTCTATATGCTTTATTGCTTTTATGATGAGCATTTTGTATTGTATATGCTATCATAAATTTTCCATAGCAGCATCTGTGCTGTTTATTGTTGTAAATGGTGTATATAGATGAAGACAGAGGACAGATTCTGCAATGTTGATGTTGGCTTTTGTCCGTGTGAGCTGTGGGTTGACTTCAGGCTTGATTTTGTTGTGTCACTTCGAATCTTGGCAGCCGTTCCCTAAAGGCAAGAGTGAATCCACGACTCTGAGAAATGCACAACATCACAAACAAGGATAACTTATGAATATCCAGCATCACAAAATGTGTGGAGTTCCTATTCCTCTTTTCTTATAGAAGTGAGATTAAATGGAGGCAAACAGGCTCCTGCTTTACAGATTTCTCCTGAGAAAAAGACCCCAGTAATCTTACATTTGTCTCGATTTCAACAAACTGCAGTAAATCTGCAATTTCGGTATGATTTGAAGGAATAATTCAACTGAAAATGTAGCATTACGTCACTTGCTCAGCAATGGATCCACTGCAGTGAATGGGTGCCGTCAGAATGAGTCCAAACAGGTGATAAAAACAGATTTGTTTTGAAGGAGAAACGTGGGATAATGTTTTACCTAAATTAAACATATGTAAGAACTCCATTGATTGGCTTTGAAAGAGCAGGTCTTTGTGCAAGATTATGACAAACAAAAATCTCTAACTTTTGCCTTGAAATTTGGCCTCCTGTGGTTTACTGCGAAATGTTATTGCTCAAGGACATGCATTTATAAGTAGGAGCAAGAATTGTGTCATGCAAAGTACATATGCGACCCTGGACCACAAACCCAGTCATGAGGGTCAATTTTTTTACATTTTGAGATTTATACACCATCTGAAAGCTGAATAAATAAGCTTTCCGTTGTTGTATGGTTTGTTAGGATAGGACAATATTTGGCCCTAGATACAAGTAGTTGAATATCTGGAATCTGTAAAGCAAAATATTGCTTTTGAAAATCTCTTTTAAAGTTGTCCAAATGAAGTCATTTGCAGTGCATATTACTAATTAGAAATTAAGTTTTGATTTATTTATGGTAGGAAATTCACAAGATATCTTCATGGAACATGGTCTTTACTTAATATCCTAATGATTTTTGGCATAAAAGAAACATTGATCATTTTGTCCCATACAGTCTATTGTTGGCTATTGCTACAAATATAGCCATGCTATTTAAGACTGGTTTTGTGGTCCAGGGTCACATATGCCAAAAAGTCAAATGAATATCTACTATGATGATCTGCTGTAGCGCCACGCTCGATTAAAATTTCATGTATTCGTTCTCAATTAAAATCATCTTTAATAGCCTCAGTGACAGAGTACTGCTGGAGTCTCAATTAACAGCGTGCCACTTCTCAGAGTCATCCACTTCTTCCTCCATTTGCTATTCATTTAAAAACTGATGAAGCCACTTGGGTAAACGGTTTTCAATAAAACAAGAAACACGTCCAGACGCTCAAGAGTAAATTGTGTGAGATACTAAATTAACAGTAATTTGTCTTCAGGTTCTAACAAGACGTTCTAGCACCATAGCATTCAAGATTGGTCTTGATCTCAGATTTAAAAATCCTAATATGGCAAATTATTTGAGAGAAATGTTGATTATTGATGCATTTCATTCTAAGATGAAATTAATTAACAGAAAATGAATATTAATTTGAAAAAATGTTCTGTTAAAAATGTGCATTTTTGTGTATTTGAACCCTTTCCAACAATGACTGTATGATTTTGAGATGCATCTTTTCACACTGAGGACAACTGAGGGACTCATATGCAACTATTACAGAAGGTTCAAACGCTCACTGATGCTCCAGAAGGAAACACAATGCATTAAGAGCTAGGGGGGTGAAAACTTTTGAACAGAATGAATATGTGTACATTTTTCTTATTTTGCCTAAATATCGTATTTTTTTTCATTGAGTACTGCCCTTCAGAAGCTACAGAAGATACTTTCAGAAGACAAAATAAGTCAAATTTACCCTTATCTTCAAATTCAAAAGTTTTCACCCCCCCGGCTCTTAATGCATTGTGTTTCCTTCTGAAGCATCAGTGAGTGTTTGAACCTTCTGTAATAGTTGCATACGAGTCCCTCATATGATTTCATTTTAGTTAGGAAGTTTAGAAGGTTTTGAAACAGCTATAACTGCTAAATTAAGCACTTTTTATGTGTAGTTTGTAGCTTGGACGATATCAAATAGCTCATCAAAATCAGCTGCTAAAGAAGATGATTAGATGCTGAACTGATCACATAGTGCCTTCATTCAAGCCAGCTGCATCCACTAACACACTGCAGCTGGTGAACAAATCGCATATTCTGTCTCCGATTTTTCGAAGCTTTATAATCTCGTAATGCTGCCTCCTCCAGCGTAATTTGTTATTAAACGTGTGCGATTAGCTGTGCTAGTTGTGCTCCACTTATTTATTAAATAGGAGTGGAATGTTAGTTAAGGCTGGGAGGGTTTTTTATGCTGAATATCCATTTTAGAGCTTGTGTGAGTCAGAGCCCCATAGTTTTCAGCAGAACTGCACTCGTTGACTTCTCCTCCTGCAGTTCGGCCACGTCACTTGGAAAAAAGAAGGAAAAGGGAAAACGTGAGAAAGTGCGGAGTTGAAACTGAGTGCTTGGCAGAGAGGGTGGTTAGGCCTGGTCAGTACAGATGCCAAGACATTCTGGACCTAGAAAAAGCGACTAAACAGGACATTTGGATGGGGGAAAAAGAGTCAGTAGAGCGTATTTCGGGTTCCCAGCTTGAGATGTTTGTCCAGATGTTGGCAGCTGGAGGGTGCCATTGCGTTTATGGGTTTATCTGGGACTTGCGATTATGCCGTCTAGTATTTTTCCATCTTACCTCTTTTCAACTCTTAGAGTTAGGCCTGCATTTTTTTGATCTACGTTCTATACACTGCCAGTCAAAAAAAGATTTATTATTTATTTGATCCAAAATACAGCAAGATCAGTAATACTGTGAAATATTTTTACTATTTAAAATAACTGTTTTTTTTTAATGATAGAAATTAATACTTTTATTTAGCAAGGATGCTTTAAATTTATCAAAAGTAACGATAAAGACATTTAAAATGTTACAAAAGATTACTATTTCAGATAAATGCTGCTATTCTGATCAAATAAATGCAGGCTTGGTGACCAGAAGAGAATTCTTAAAAAACACATTAAAAATCTTACTGTTCAAAAACTTTTGACTGGTAGTCTATATTAATTTTATAAACAGCATATTTATATTCACATATGCAGTGAAATTGTTTAATTATTTAATTCTAAATTACTGTAAATTATTCAGTTATAAGTACAAGAAATCAAATAATTCTAACTTGCTGTCAATCAGAAAATAATTTAGATACAATAAATTTAATTTATGTAATTTATATAAAATAATAAATTATTTAATAAATTATTAAATTATTATCTATTATCTATAGTATAAAATTCTGCTGATTTGTAAAAAAGGCCTAATTTTACCTAAAATTATAAATAAAAACTTCCATCACATGAAGTTTTTCATAAAAATAAATTAAGCTTTTACCAAGTATATGTAGCTTTAATGCAAATATCAAAAAACAAAACAAAAAAAACAGCCAAATAGAATTTAAAAAATAGTTCAGATGAAGACAGAAATCATGTCTGTGTGGCAGTTTTTTTCTGATAATTAATGGACTTCTTCTTACAAATGGTTTTCAAAAGCAAAAATGCTGCAGAACGCACATATTTTGAAAAAATATATGCAAATTCAACAAATTCCTTTTTATGACTGCTTTTTCTATAATTGTCATTGATATATTTCATTTCTTGTTTTTAACCTAGGATGTTACTTTGTGTCTTGAGTGGGATCCTAAAATCTTTCAGTTCTGTGCTTTTGAGCCAATAGCTGTTCTAAAGTACTCTATAAATACCACACATAACCACAATTGTGCTTGACAGTGACATGTGGTTCCAGATGCAGTTATTTTGTCTTTTCTGTCTTTCAGAATTCTCCTCACTGCTGTCGCTGGTCTGTCTGCATACTCCATTCACCTGCTGCTAAAATCTTCAGGCGTTGTGGGTGAGTAGGCTATTTCATTTCACTGACCCGCTACCAGTGTAAAGCTCTCCTCTGTTGTTAAGAATATGATTTGGATATGAAAACTGTTCCTGAACCTTTGCCCTGAGCTAAAATGAAGAGCCAGTTTAGATGGAGGTGTTAACTGATGTGATATTGCTCTTGCTGTTGGCTCAGTGACCATCTGCATCTCTCCTCTGTGAGAGATTTTAATTGGCCAGAATATTTCTAGTGTGCATTAGGCTAAAAATAGCCAGGCGTCTGCTGTGCTTGATCAGTTGTGACTGTCATTGTCAGTGCTATATCAACTATAAGCCCATGGTTACATTGTTTCCCCAAACCTATGTTGGTTACCTTACGTACTGTATACCATGATATACATATTACTTAATGACAGTTGTTCAAGTGATCAAACAGAACCTGAAAAAACAGTTAGTGTTAAAAGACTTGTTTGGGATATTATTATTATTGTCACATGCTGTTTTAAGTGTATTATTGCTATTAAGAGGAAGAAAAAAGATATTTTTGGGGTCTAGCTGTACCTTACATTTGGGCAATGTATGGATTTCACATCTTTTTTCTTTGTTGTCAGGCATTAGAGCTTATGAACAACTGGGCTTTCGAGCCTTTGGCACACCAGGCAAGATGGCTGCCGGCATTGCAATCACCCTTCAGAACATTGGAGGTGAGACTTTGTCAAACGTCATGTTTCAGGAGACACAGTGTATTGCTTTGTGACCTGTCAAGGACACAGCACACATATACACCCCTGCAGACAGAGCGACTGGACTTAGATTGCCAGTGTCGGTCAGACAATCTAGGTCATCATTCTGTTATATGTTATTTCTTCATTATCCTGGTGTATACACTACCAGTCAAAAGTTTTTGAACTCTTTTGCTCACCAAGCCTGCATTTATTTGATCTAAAATACAGCAAAAGCAGTAATACTGTGAAATATTTTTACTATTTAAAATAGTTTTCTATTTGAATATATTTTAAAATCTAATTTATTCCTGTGATCAAAGCTAAATTTTTAGCATCATTACTCCAGTCTTCAGTGTCACATAATCCTTCAGAAATCATGCTAATAAGCTGATTTGCTGTTCAAGAAACATTTTATTAATATTATTATTATCAATATTTAAAACAGTTGAGTACACTTTTTCAGGATTCTTTGATGAATAGAAAGATCAGCATTTATCTGAAATAAAGCGAGAAGGAAGAAATTATAGAAATTAATACTTTTATTTAGCAGGGATGCTTTAAATTGACCAAAAGTGATGATAAAGACATTTAAAATTTTACAAAATAATTCTATTTCAGATAAATGCTGTACTTCTGAACTTTCTATTCATCAAAGAAACCTGAAAAAATTCTCCTCACCTTTTTCAACATAATAATAATAAATGTTTTTTGAGCAGCATATCAGAACAATAGAATGATTTCTGAAGGATCATGTGACGAGTAATGATGCTAAAAATTCAGCTTTGAAATCACAGGAATAAATTACATTTTAAAATATATTCAAATATAAAACAGTTATTTTAAATAGTAAATATATTTCAGAATACTTTGGATCAAATAAATGCAGGCTTGGTGAGCAGAAGAGGCTTATTTAAAAAACATTAAAAATCTTACTGTTCAAAAACTTTTGACTGGTAGTGTATATCAATATTTATAAACACCATATGTATATTCACATATGCAGTGAAATTGTTTAAATATTCAATTCTAAATTACTGTAAATTATTCAGTTATAAACAAGAAATCAAATAATTCTAACTTGCTGTCAATCGGAAAATAAGTTAGATACAATAAATTTAATTATGTAATTTATATAAAATAATAAATTATTTAATAAATGATTAAATTATTATCTATAGTCCTGCATCTTGAAATAAATTTCTGCTGACTTGTAAAAAAAAAAGGCCTAATTTTACCTAATTTAATTATTTTAAAAATATCAATAAAAACTTTCATCACATGAAGTTTTTCACAAAAATAAATGAAGCTTTTACCAAGTATAAAAAAACTTTTGACTGGTAATCTATATATATTCAGTTAATTACAGATGTAATTAATAAATATAAAGTAATTAAAGGGTTAGTTCATTAGTCATTACTAAAATCCTTAAGAGCTTCGTTCATCTTCGGAGCACAAATTAAGATATTTCTGACCTGACATAGACAGCAACGCAACTACTACATTCAAGGCCCAGAATGTTCTAGCAGCACCATATGGATGCATCGTTGCACTCATGTGAAGACTAACACTGAAGAGAAGAAATTGTGGAATAAATCGTTATTTTTCTTTTCTGTGCACAAAAAAATTCTCGTAGCTACATAACATTACGGTTGAACAGCTGATGTCACATGGACTATTTTAATGATGTCCTTACTACCTTTCTGGGCCTTGTGGTAGTTGCTGTCTATGCAGGGTCAGAAGGCTTTCGGATTTCATCAAAAATATCTTCATTTGTGTTCTACAGATGAATGAAGAAAGGTCTTACAGATTTGGAACGACATTAATTAATGACAGAATTTCTATTTTTTTTGTTACATATTTTTTCTTTTATATTGCTTTGTCTTTCTGTTAATGTTTTTTTTATCTACAGTGATGGAAAAAGACCTTAAGCTGGTTTGCGTTTGGTGCATGTTTATAAAAACTAAATATAGAACTGATTCTCTTCTTTACTGTGACATTTGCTTCCAGGATAATAACCACAATCCCCTGGAGTGAACGAATACGTCCTGGATTAGATTGTTTACTGTATATGTGAGTGTGTGTGCGTCTGTGTGTGTGTGTATGAATCTCACAGCCATCCTCTCTCTCTCTTTCTCCTCTCACAGCCATGTCCAGCTACTTGTACATAGTAAAGTATGAGTTTCCACTGGTTATCCAGGCTTTTCTCAAGGTGGATAATCCATCAGGGTGAGTACACATGTCTGCGTGTGTTTAAAGTTGTGTTTTAGTTCTCAGAAAGTAACACAAATACATCATCTTGTTTTTTCCACTGTTTATTGGCCACATTAAGACACTTTATTACCACATGACCCGTTTCAAGCATGTTAAGGTATCAACACACAGAAAGACTTACTGGAAAGACAAATAAAACGTGAGATCTGTTTAATGTATGCAGCTGTTTTTACTAGATGACAGTGACATTAAATGGAAACCAAATGAAGTCTGCTGCTTCAAATGTTTCACTTGAGAAAAAGACGAAGTAATGTTCCACATGAATACAGTAATACTGTAAAATATTTGTAGAATTTAAAAGATCCGTTTTCCATTTGAATAGGTTTTAAAACGTAATTTATTCCTGTGATGCAAAGCTAAATTTTCAGTAGCCATTACACTGTAAAAAAAACAAAACTTAAAATAATTTGTTACCCTGCTGCCTTAACATTTTAAGTTCAGTCAACTTGAAATGATTGATAAGTGAAAACTGATATTTATGTTGACTAAACTAAAAATTTTGTAAGTTTGTTAAACTTAAAAGCTGGGTTTGTTACCCAGCTGCCTTAAAATTTTAAGTTGAATCAACTCAAATAATTGTCGTCACTTAGTACTTAACATTTCAAGTTGACTAAACTGATTTGAGTTAACTGAACTTAAAATTTTAAGCTAGGTAACAAATTATTTTAAGTTGACTTAAGTGTCATATGTTATGATTTCTGAAAGATCATGTGACACTAAAGACTGGAGTAATGGCTCCTGAAAATTCAGCTTTGCAATCAAAGGAATAAATTACATTTTAAAATATATTAAAATACAACACGTCTGAACTGTAATATTTCACAATATTACAGTTTTTACTGTACTTTTGATACAAAAATGCAGCCGTGATGAGCATAAGAGATTTAAAAACATTCAAATTTAAATTAATAATTTCAAACCTTTGACCAGTAGCGTATATGAAACACAACTAAGAGCTCCATGACAGCAATAAAAATGTCCTTTGAGCAGAAAAATGCTAAGAGAGACAGAAAGCAGTGTGTGGGCATGTATTCATTGAAAGGCCGAAGGGGAAAAAGGTTGTTTGATTAGTCGAGTCTGCAAAAGCACCTCTTTCAATGGCATTTCGTTTCTTTTTTACAAAATACCAGCCTTTCATTGTGGGCATGAGGGTGTTAATGCTAGCAACCACATCAGTTTGGCCCCTGGCAACGATTACTGCCAATTTGTGTCTGTGTGTGAGCTGTGCAGTTTCTCTCAGATCAATAGGTCCCTGAGGATTTCTGAGTCACCCAGTAAAACCCACCAGCGTAATTGTGTGAATATGTGTGCGTGTTACAGGAGAACTATGATAGATGGACTAGATCTGATGAGAACCGGTTTGTATGCGTGTGAAGGTCAGATCTCTCCAGACTATAACACTCTGTTGCCCAGCCAAGGAGGTGTGTGTGTATGTGTGTGTGACGGTCCGTGACGCAAGCCGACTGCAGATGCGATGACTGGAGCTCGGCCTGACAGAAGGCCTGTGCGCACACTCTGGAGGACACCTCAAAAACTCCACGGAAACGACCTTTGGCTGCCTCATTTGAATTCCTCACCTCTCTAGGCAAGAGAGGAGGATCACGACGCAGTAAACAGTGACTATTCATTTCGGTTTTAGCAGGCAGTGCCCATGAATCTACATGTGTGACAGTCTATGTAAATTAACACCAGGAAAGTTTAGTCAATGTAGTAGAGTTTAGTCAATGTAGACGCTGTATTTAATTCGACACAAGGATAAACTTGTCAGAAAGTAAGACTAAATATGTCGAAAATATGTGATTATATGCACAACCATTTAAAAGTTTGGGGTTGGTACGATTTTTCAAATGTTTTTGAAAGACGTTTCTTATGCTTATTGAGGCTGAATTTAATTGATCAAAAATAGACTAAAAGCTGTAATATTCTGAAATTTTATTACAGTTTAAAATATCTGTTTAAATATATTTTAAAATGCAATTTATTCTTGTAATAGAAAGCTGAATTTTCAGAATCATTACTTATGTCTTTAGTGTCACATGATCCTTTAGAAATCATTCTAATATGCTGATTTAATGATCAAGAAACAATATCATTATTATTAATGTTGAAAACAGTATTATATTATTTATATTTATTAAAACAGTAGTATATTTTTGGGGAAACCATTATGTGTTTTTTAGGATTTTTTAATTAATAGAAATTTCAAAAGAACAACATTTATTTAAAACAGAAATCTTATTTAATATTAATGTCTTTACTGTTACTTTTAATTAAGGCATCCTTACTGAATGAAAGTACAGTATATTAAAAAAAAACTTTCTGACCCCAAACTTTTGAAGGAAATACATATAAAGAAATAATATCATAGGTAGATAAAGCAACATATGTTTTTCCATAACTTTAACTCATCAAAAATAACGGCTTAATTTTTTAAGTTACACTCCCAGTCAAAGGTTTTTGAACAGTAAGATTTTTAATGTTTTTTTTTTAAAGAAGTCTCTTCTGCTCATCAATCCTGCATTTATTTGATCCAAAATACAGCAAAAACAGTAATATTTATATAACAAATATTTTTACTATTTTAAATTTTTTATTTTCTGTTTTAATATATTTTAAAATATAATTTGTATTATTATTATTATAATAATTTGTTGAATTTTTAGCATCATTACTCCAGTTACATGATCCTTCAGAAATTATTCTGATATTCTGACTTGCTGCTCAAAAAATATTTATTATTATTATTATTTTATGTTGAAATCAGCTAAAATTTATCTGCATTTGTCTGAAATAAAAATGTTTTGTAACATTATAAAGCACCCTTGCAGCAAACAATTATACTGACTCAATATATATATATATATATATATATATATATACTGTATATACTGTATACTCATATATACATATATATACAGAATCTTTCTGCTCATCAGAGAATTCTAAAAAACTGTTCACAACTGTTTTAAATATTGATGATAATAATAATAATATATTTTCTTGAACAGCAAATCAGCATATTAGAATGATAGAATGAAGAATTGTGTGACACTGAAGACTGGAGTAAAGATGCTAAAAAATTACCATTAATCACGGGGGGGAAAAATAATTTTAAAATATATTCAAATAGAAAACAGTTATTTTAAATAGTAAAAATATTTCAGAATTGTACAGTTTTTGCTATACTTTGGATCAAATAAATGCAGGCTTGGTGAGCAGAAAAGGCTTTTTAAAAAAAAACATTAAAAATCTTTGACTGGTAGTGTATATGAGGTTCAACTAGTCAAGTTTTGAAATGTCGAAATAATTTCCAACCAGATTATACTTGGCAGCAAGTATAGTAGGTAAACCTTTTTTATAGTTTAGATATTTTTGCTAGCAATCAAAAGATTTTTAACAGCAATTTGGTTCTGATATGTGAATGATAGCAATGCAGATGCAGAAAAGCTGTTGCATGTGTTAAAGTGGCTATTTTCTTCTCTTCCTGTCTTGCTCTTTGGCAAAGCCACAATTTGTGCGCTGTATTTTAAGCCACTTTGGTAAGAAAGTTGGTTAAGAGCGAGCATGTAAATGTGCCCATTTATTCTGCACCCAGACATGTCCTCATCCAGACTAGACATGGAGGGGTGAATGGGGTGCAGAACTGTTGAGAGAAAGTTAGTGTTCAGGCAAGTGTTGGCATGCCTTTCAATGGCTGACTCACACTACTGCCCATGTGAAACTTCTGTGGCAGAGAATGAACATCGCACACAGATCCTAAGCCAACCAGTACCACAGTCTAGCACCTTCTCCTCCAGTTCAGCTTGACCTCCTACAATAACATCACTGAGATTATAGCATCTGAACTTAATAAAATCTACACTCCACTGAACATCTTTGGTTTGATAGAGTCGTTCTATTGTCTCATATCAAGCTGAATTTCCGGGCAGGGTACAGGCCGTCCTTAATAAATCTCTCGGTCTTTGTCGTTCAGAGCTTCTTTGAGAGATGCCTTGTTTTTGGTCTTAATGGGGGGCAGAATAACAAGATTAGCAGCTTTAGGACGAGTTAGAGAGAGAGAGGATTTCCTCTAAATTGGCCTGTGATTGAGCACAAGGGTTTGGGTCTAAATAGCTGATCGGTCACACATCACATTTAAAAGGAAGGGCACTGATTGCTCCCCCTAAATAATTACCACCTCCCTGTCCCGGTGTTGTTCAGCAGTGTAATTTATGCATTGCACTGTAAGCCATTTAAGCAACATACTGTAGTAAGCAGTCATTTATTATTATGAAAATGTAATGCATTTGTAATAATTAATAAGAGAACTGCTGCTCCATATGCAAATGCCCAAGGGATATGTTAAATGGGTCAATATTTGTTAAAGCAGTAAGACACTCCAAGCCATACAGTGGTTTCATTACAATTAATGGGTGCTTTTTGGCCTGAACTGAACTGAACTGAAATTTTCTGATGGTTTACCCAACCCCATGTCATCCAAGATGTTCATGTCTGTCTTTTTTTACTCGCATAGAAATGTTTTTTTGAGGTAAACATTGCAGGATTTTTCTCTATATAGTGGACTTCAATGGTAGCCAACGGGTTGAAGGTCCAAATTGTAGTTTCAATGCACACTGTAAAAAAAAAAAAAACTTAAAAAAGTAGGTGTTCGTCCTGCCTTAAAATCGTAAGTTTACTCAACTCAAATATCTACGTTTCATGTAGTACAACTTAAGATTTCATGTTGACTAAACGTAAAGGAACACTTACTTTTTTTAAAAGTTGAAACAACTTTTTTTTTACAGTGCAGCTTCAAAGGGCTCTACACAATCTCAACTAAGGCATAAGGGTGTCATCCAATCTGTTATTTTCTATACTTTTAACCACAAATGCTCGTCTTGCACTAGCTCTGCGATGTGCGTCTTCAAGTGTTGCTTCTCGTTGGAAAGGCAGAGTGAAAAACTTTTATTTTCTCCTCCAACTTCAAAATCGTCCGACATTGTCAATTTACCTTTTTTTTTTACTTTCTTTGCTCGCTTTGTAAACTGTGTCGGAACTTCCACCTATGTCATGTGTGCATAATTACGTAATGCGTGAGGCCGAGCTAGTGCAAGATGAGCATTTGTGATTAAAAAGTATATAAATTAGTATTTTTTTTTAGAAAATGACAGATCGTTTTGCTAGATAAGACCCTTATTCCTCGGCTGGGATCGTGTAGAGCCCTTTTATGCTGCACTGAAACTGCACTTTGGACCTTCAACCCGTTGACCGCCATTGAAGTCCATTATATGGAGAAAAATCCTGGAATGTTTTCCTCAAAAACCTTAATTTTTTATTTTCAACTGAAGAAAGAAAGACTTGAACATGTTAGATGACATGGAGGTGAGTAAATAAACAGTAAATTTTCATTCTGAAAGTGAACTTCTCTTTTAAGCATGGTAAACAGCACTGATTGAGTTTATAAAACAACAGAAACAGCAATACGATTAAAAAAACTACATGTACAGTGAATAAAATGCATCAGTATTAATAATCACAATAAACAATTCTTCCATAAAATAAGCTAGTAAACCAGTGAATAGTTTGAATTCAGAATGTAAGAATCTGTGTTATTTTTGTATTTTGTATACTGTGTTTATTCATATTTTAAATTGGCTTTTATTTTTATATTTTTCTGTTTTCATTTTAAATTTTAGCCTAAGTTTTAGTAATTTTGTCATGTGTGTGTGTGTGTGTGTGTTTTTTCCATTTTATTTTTTTCTCCTTCATTTTTCTGTTTAGCTTTATTTTTATTTCAGTTCAGGTTTTGTAATTTTTGTACTTTTTGAACTTATTTTAGTTATTTGCCGAGGAAACATTTATAATTTTATTTAATTTTGTTTGTTTAGTTTTTTAGTTTTTTGGTCATCATTTATTTTAGTTTTATTTAAATTAACAAAAATCTTTTTTAACAGTGGTTCTGACTATAAACGTCATCACTGAGTGGCACTATAACTCTAATGCTCCACAGCGTTTTAAAATAACGTACCATCTGCACTACACCTAAACCTACCAGACAGTAAAAACAAAAGCAAATGTGACGTAAAAACGCTGTTCCCGAAACATTTCTGAAATACATGAAGCTGTAATCATAACTGTTTACGAAAACGATTACAAGTGCTCGCTGTTTTACCACCTTTAGTGTTCATTTCTGTTGGAAACTGCAGTGATATGTACTTATTAGTATGTATTTCCTGTCTTGCAAAAAAGTTCCCACAGGTACGAAATTTTCATTCACACAGAGTTATCAAATGTGCATAAAAGGTTATTTTGTAACATGTATAACCCTGTTTTTGTGTCTGTCTTTGTTCTGTGATTTGTTTGACAGGGAGTGGTATTTAAACGGCAATTACCTGGTCGTCATTGTATCATGCACTGTCATCTTGCCGCTGGCTTTAATGAAGCAGCTCGGTAAGTCGTCTCATCACCCCTTGTTCTGCTCACCTCTTGTCTGCACATCTGCATTATGTATTCATAATTATTGCGTTATAAAAGTATTACCCAGATCAGACTGCTCACAGAGGTGTTGTGGGTAATTGTGTTTCAGGGTACCTGGGCTACACAAGCGGTTTCTCTCTCAGCTGTATGGTCTTCTTCCTTATTTCGGTATGTTTGTTGCTCTTGTTAAAGAAATAGAAATAGTCTCATCATTTGTGTGTTCCCTTGTCCTCCTATTGTTTTCTGTTATTTTAAATAGTAAAAACATTTAAAAATTTGCTGTTTTTCCTGTGCTTTGAATCAAACAAATGCAGGCTTGGTGAGCAGAAAAGACTTTTTTATAAAACATTAAAAATCTTACTGTTCAAAAACCGTTGGTTGAGCAAAAATTGACAAAGTAACTGTCAATATTGTTTTTAAAATGTTGCTCAATATTAACTTATTGTTTATCTAACTGTTGTATGATAATCTGTACAGAATCACTCATGATTGTGCAATATTGCTGAAATTCATATTGTTTTGTGTTCGAAGACGTCATTCTGATTTGGAACAACATGCGCAAGTAAATGATGACAGAACTTTAATTTTTGGGTGAACTATCTCTTTAAATGTTTCCTTCAGTTGCCATGTGCTGCTTAGTATTCCAATCACGAAGCAGTAGTCTGCTATTTTGAAATTTCTCTTTGAATAATGGTGCTGAGAGCGTGAAAATTAATATTTAATCTTGATACAGTTCCAATTAGCAGTTTATAAATCTTCTAATACGCTGGGGGATTTTGGGATGTGCTCATGTTTTCCACCAGCAGGATCAGCGTGTGATGTTGTATGAGAGTGTCTTGTATTTTTAGAGTGGGGTTGTGTTTGGTGCACCTCACTGACCTAGTTTTGGAGGGCAGCTTTAATCTTTGCACACGGCTCCCACTCTGTCCTCATGCTGGTGTGTGAGTGTGGCATTGGCTTTGTCACATCTTCGTGCTGGATTTATGAAACCGTCCAGTCTTTACAATCCTGTCTGAGTATGATAACATTGCCTCTTTCTTCTTCTCTTGAGTCATTATCGCTGCTGTGAAAAAGCACCAGAGAAAAGACACAATGGCGACAGAGCCACCTTAGCATGCTCTCTCTCTCATCCGACTGGTCATGTGACACTGAATGACAATATAAAGCAGTGACGTGTACCTTTCAGGATTAAGGGGTCATGTCATGAGAAACCAAGCTAAACCATGTTTAAACAACAAAAAGCAATACAATATATGTGACCCTGGACCACAAAACCAGTCATAACGCTCAATTTTTTCTAAACTGAGATTTATACATCATCCGCAAGCTGAATAAATTGCTTTCCACTGTTGTATATCAATATTTGTCCGAGATGCAACTATTTGAGAATTGGAATCTGAGGGTGGAAAAAAATCAGAATATTGAGAAAATCACCATTAAAGTTGTCCAAATGAAGATCTTAGTAATGCATATTACTAATCAAAAATTAAGTTTTGATATATTTAAGACTGGTTTTGTGGTCCAGGGTCACATATGAGCTTTAAAACCATTTTTTAAAACTACGCAACTAAGCAATAAACTTGACTCATCCTTGGATTTCTGACATCTAAAAACTAAATAAATCAACTAGTGCTGTCAAAATTAGCATGTTAATGCATGCAATTAATTTTTCTAATTTAACAATGTTAAAAATATTTATTTTCTTAATCGATTGACAGCACTAAAATCAACAAATGACTGTCGACATTTACAACAATGCATATTTTTGACAAAAAATAATAGAAAAATCAAAATCAACCTTTTTTTTTTTTTACATGGAACAGTTTTTATAACTTTTAGACAAAATATTTTGTAAAAGTTTGCATGTTTTGAGTATCATATTTAATACATCAGGCTTTTATGACTTTTATGATATAGTATGATATCGGAGAATATGGAGTTCAACATAGGAAGAAAAAAACAAACTACTAACATAAAATGCATATAAATGTAAGTTGTCACTCTATATCTCCTGTTAATATGCATTAGTAAGAGGATATTTGAATGCTTCGTTTTATGACCAAAGTGCTGTAATTTCTTTTATTGTGGGGCAAAACATATAATGCAGTGTAATACAATGAAAAGAGAACAGATACATAATCATAAGAAATTAACAGATAAATGTTCCTCAAAAGCCTCATGTATCATATCTGAAATACCATTTTAACATGATTTTTAAAAAATGATATGGATAATCAAATATAAAGTTGATTCAATCCAGCAAGTGTTTATCTTGAAATATTACTAAGAATATCAAATGTATGCTTACATTTACACTACCAGTCAAAAGTTTTTGAACAGTAAGATTTTTAATGTTTTTAAAGACGTCTCTTCTGCTCACCAAGCTTGCATTCGTTTGATCCAAAATATAGTAAAAACAGTAATGTTGTGAAATATTTTTACTATTTAAAATAACTCTTTTCTATTTGAATATATTTTAAAATGTAATTTATTCCTGTGATCAAAGCTGAATTTTCAGCATCATGCTGACTGGTAGTGTAATTCATAAAAATATGTTTTTACACCAAAAACAAATGCTCCCCAACTGAAATGGGACATTTTTAGAATTACACTAAAAGATCTTTAACTTGCTAAAATAAATAAATAAAATTATTACTTAGTCAGATATTGGAATGCATGTACAGTAGTAGATTGTGTATAACAATTTTTGATGTCGATATTTTAAAATTGCTTAGAAATCAAATATGACATGACCTGTTTAATTATGAGGGACAGAAAGTGAGTTTGAAATCATCATGGAAAACATTGCGACTAACTATTAGTGGAGCCTAAGGAGAAAAAATGATTAAACAATAACATGAATCCATAATGACTAATTGCATGATTAGCGCAACCTATGCAAGACTTGTTAATTACTCAATCTCTTGTCTTCCTCCAGGTGATCTATAAGAAGTTCCAGGTGAAATGTCCTTTTGAAGACTTTTCCCATAACAGGACAGTGTTGGGCTTTAACACCAGTGTGGCGGCTGATCCCGGAGGAGTGGAGATGACCCATGAGGCTGACCCTGCCTGCACCCCCCGCCTCTTTAACCTCAACTCGCAGGTATATCATTGAATAACTTATGAATATAACTTATAAATAAATCATGCTGTGAAATTCTTATGAGTCATATGATATAATACTTTCAGCCAAATCAAATGACAAACACTGTATTTCCCAGTAAACCATTGCATGACTCGCATATATATGGACTTAATCCGAACAGCCATTTGCATATCAGTTCTCAACGTGAATGAAAATCTAGATTTGCATTTTTCCCCACATACGTCCTTTACTGCCAGACTGATAAATGTGAAAGTCTGTAGTCAGGAGTCTTCGGCTCAGTCCGGGACTGGCATTTTAAATGAGCCCAGGCCTGAGCTCCGTCCAAGTCTGACTTAATCACAGCTACAATTAGCTCTCTGTAATGTGCTACAGTGTTTAATGGGCTTTAAAGTGTGGGGTTTGGGGTTTATGGTTGCCGCTGTTGTATCCATGGTGACGTGACGTGGTTTGGTCTGTGTGTTTTTTAGACGGCCTACACGGTTCCCATCCTGGCGTTCGCGTTCGTGTGCCACCCCGAGGTGCTGCCAATTTACACAGAGCTGCGGAAGTAGGTGGCAATTTCTTTCGCAGGTCTAGAATCACAGATGAGTCACGTTGTACATATGGATGCTATTACACTGTGCACGGCTGCCCATCTGTTTCACTGTCCAGAGAGTTGCGGTTTGACCAGTCTGGAATTAACATATTTACTTAAAGGTTTTCAGGGAATATTATGCATTCAATACAAGTTAAGGCCTAATCTAAGGGTGCAAAACAATCAAAATATTCTATTAACTGTTGGAAATGTACAAAATATCTTCATGAAACATGATATTTACTTAATATCCTAATGATTTTTGGCACAAAAGAAAAATCGATCATTTTGACCCATACAGTGTATTTTTGGCTATTGCTACAAATATACCCGTGCTACTTATGACTGGTTTTGTGGTCCAGGGTCACATATCAGAGGTTTTTAGTGGAGACTGAAGTGGCTTGACTGTATGAACCAACATTTGGGTTTGTGTATGCATTCATCTGACTATTTTTTGTCACATCCTTATATTCTCTGATTTCAGCCCCACAAAAACAAAGATGCAGCACGTCTCCAACATCTCCATTGGAGTCATGTACGTCATGTACTTCCTGGCTGCTCTGTTCGGGTATCTGACCTTCATTGGTGAGGCTTATTATCATCATTCCCTACTATATTTGCATTCTTCACGCATTTAGTGACGGTTCCTCAGCAAAGATAGAAAATGAGTGACAGCAAGAAGTGACAGTAAAAATATTAGTCAGAGTGTACTGGCATTTGTACAATTAGTAACATATTAAGCCATAAATTCTTACAGTTGAGCTGAAACGTTTACAGAATTCAGAAAAATCCCTTAAATTAGGTTCCTTAAATTCTTTGGTTTTTCAGCATTTTTGTGTATTTGAACCCTTTCCAACAATGACTGATTGATTTTAAGATCCATCTTTTCACACTGAGGACAACTGAGAGACTCATATGCAACTATTACAGAAGGTTTAAACGCTCACTGATGCTCCAGAAGGTAAAAATATGCATTGAGAGCCGGGGGGTGAAAACTTTTTGAATTTGAAGATCAGGGGAAATTTAACTTACTTTGTCTTCTGGGAAACATGTCATTTATATTTATATTTGGGCAAACTAATAAGAAAAATGTACACACCCCCAATTAGGGCTGGGCGATATGGCCAAAAAATGATCACGATAATTTTTTTTTCATATCAGTCAATATCGATAATTATCATAATGAATGTAAAATTTTTCTTTCTTTCAAGTTTAAAGGCAGAGTTTTGCCACAATGTGAAAGTTGTAAAAACCAGACATTAAATGTGGCTTTAAAATATTCTTTATGGTCAGAACATGACAAACACTTCATGTTTCCTTAACAAAATCATTTCTTAGTTTGCTTGTTTTATTGCGTAATATTGTTTCGAATAAAGAAACAGGTTTGTAATACCTGATAATAATAATAATAATAATATATATATATATATATTTTTGTCTCTTGGAAATACATGTTTGATAGTAGTTGGGCTGCATATGTAGATTTATGTTCATTATCAAAATCAGTAATATCTGTAAAAATTGTAGCAACTTCATTTTTATATGGTGAAATTTAATTAGTTTGAGAGTTTTTGTTTTATTTATTTTTTAATTAACCATTGCTCTTCCATAGTATCATCCATAGATCATGATAATAACAGTTGACACCACAAATATAGCACCTCAATACCATGGTAAAAATGTAATATGGTTCCTAGGTTTGTATGAAAAACAGTAGTCTAAATACATGTAGTATTTAAATGCATAAACACTATAGCTTAATCACAAAAAATATTGTAATTATATTCCACTACTCCTCCTTCAATACACTGAATACATGTCTACATTAATAATATAATAAATTCGACACAAATATACCCATGTTTCTGACACAATACCACTGTGCAGTTAATGCTACTACAATAAATCTATGGTAAACGATGGCGATTTGTAGAGTAAAAAGTTTGAACCGTCTGTAATAGCTGCATATGAGTCCCTCAGTTGTCCTCAGTGTGAAAAGATGGATCTCAAAATCATACAGTCATTTCTGGAAAGGGTTCAAATACACAAAAATGCTGAAAATCCAAAGAATTTGTGGGACCTGAAGGATTTTTCTGGAGAACAGTGGGCAATTTAACTGTTCAGGACAAACAAGGGACTCATGAACTGCAAGGTGTACGTATAATTTGACCTCAACTGTAGATGTAGCAGATAGGAAGGGAACAGAATGCACTGCACTATTTTAAACTAGTATCTTAAAATGCATGTGTACATAATCCAAAAATGTAAAACTGCTGCAAATAGAACATGTCCTGTGTGAACATTCTCTAAGAATTCCAATCAAAATGCAGATGTTGTGCCAATAGAGAGGCATTAAGTCCTCAACTGTTTCCAAGTCTCCAAACGTTTCATGTTTCATTTTGGTCAGGCTGTTGACTATATCAGGCCAAAGATAACATTCACAAAGTCTGATTTTGGACTTGCTTGGATGGCTAATACAGAATAAATCACACATATATGGCCAGGGATGAAGAGCAAGGCTGAAATTTTGTATGTAACAGAGCAAGAAGCAGCAGGGAATGCTAGTCGCCACAATTGCTGAAGGTCATTCGGTCGTTCAGGACAACTCCCTGCCTTTTTACACGTCAGGAGGAGACAGCAGTGTGACTCAGCTGAGATGGAGAGAGTGGAGGAGGTTTTGTTGAGGAGAAAGAGGAGGTGAGATCTGTCAGGATGGATGTGCTGAGTGGTCATTCAAGTTGAGAAGTCAGAGGCCAGCTGAGATCAGTGTGACTGCAGCGGTAAAGAGGCAGAAAAGAGTGCATTTTCTAATTTTAGGGGGAGGATTTTAAAGTTCACCTTGATGTTTTAAAGCTTCTGAAGCATGAGCAGATTGAGACCTGCTTAGCTGTCAGCATGTGTTTGCTGATGTCACAGATCTAATCATCTGTTTTAACAAATCAGTGTTGGATGCAAGGTCATGTTGAAGTTGTATTAGCACTCCATCTAGTGGCTATTGTGAATTAATAAAAACATTACCAATGCTAGCAGGAAAAAGAGTAATCTAATACAGTGGTTCTGAAACTGTGGTCAATGAAAATCAGTTACACAGTGAGTTGATTTACATACACTACTGTTCAAAAGGTTTGTCTTTTTTACTTACCACGGTAGCATTTTTTCTTTTTTTGAAAAATAAAGTGAAAACAATATTATTAACAATTTTTTGAAATTGAGATTTATAGATCATCTGAAAGCTGAATAAATAAGTTTTGCATTGATGTATAGTTTGTTAGGATAGGCGGTGTTTGGCCGAGATACAATTATTTGAAAATCTGGAATCTGAGGGTGCAAAAGCAATCAAAATATTGAGAAAATCGCCTCTAAAGTTGTCCGAATGAAGTTTTTAGCAATGCATATTACTAATCAAAAATTAAGCTTAGATATATTTATGGTAGGAAGTTTACAAAATATAAACATTACCAACATGAGCAGGAAAAAGAGTAATCTAACGCATGGTTCTCAAACTGTGGTCAATGAAAATGAGTTACACAGTGAGTTGATTTACATACACTACTGTTCAAAAGGCTTGTCTTTTTTACTTACCATGGTAGCATTTTTTTTTTTTTTTGAAAAATACAGTGAAAACAATATTATTACAGTTTACAATAATTGTTTTTAATACATTTTAAAATGTAGTTTATTCATGTGAAGCAAAGCTGAATTTTTTTAGCATCATTACATCAGTTTTCAGTGTCACATGATTCTTTAAAAATAATTATAATGCTAAGAAGCACTTTTTAATTATTATTAGTATTAAAAACGGTTCTGCTGCTTAATATTTAAATAATGTATTTAGTATTTAATATACATATACACTGCCATGTATGTTTTTTTCTGCTCATCAGTGCTGCGTTTATTTGATCAAAAATACAGAAAAAAAACAGTACTATTGTGAAATATTATTGCAATTTAAAATAGTGGTTTTCTATTTTAATATACTTAAAAATTGAATTTATTGCTTTGATGCAAAGCTGAATTTTCAGCATCATTACTCCAGTTGTCAGTGTCACATGATCCTTCAGAAATCATTCTAATATGCTGATTTATTATCAATGCTGGAAACAGTTGTGATGCTTAATTTTGTTTTGGAACCTGTGATACTTTTTGCAGGATTCTTTGATGAAAAAAATGTTAAAAAGAACAGCATTTATTTAAAATAGAAATCTTTTGTAACACACTGTCGTTCAAAGTTTGGGCTCAGTAAATGTTTTCTTTCTTTCTTTAAATACTTTTATTCAGCAAGGATGTGTTAAACTGATAAAAACAGTGACAGTAAAGACTTATATTGTTAGAAAAGATTTCTTTTTTGAATAAATGCTGTTCTTTTTAACTTTTAATTAATCAAGAATCTTAAAAAAGTATCCAGAAATATTAATCAGCACAACCATTTCCCATATTGAAAACAAATCAGCATATTAGAATAATTTCTGAAGAATCATTTGACACTGAAGACTGGCGTAATTATTGGCTGATGAAAATTCAGCTTTGATCACAGGAATAAATAATATTTTAAATTATATTAAGATAGAAAACTCTTATTTTAAATTGCAATAATATTTCATAATATTTCAGAAATTATTTCATTCTGTATTTTCGATAAAATAAATACAGCTTGATAAG
Source organism: Labeo rohita (assembly GCF_022985175.1). Lineage (NCBI taxonomy): Eukaryota > Metazoa > Chordata > Actinopteri > Cypriniformes > Cyprinidae > Labeo > Labeo rohita. The sequence continues at coordinate 19,026,862 of NC_066879.1, read as the reverse complement.
AATAAGAGACTTATTTAAAAAATATTTTTTATTTTTAAATTTTACTGATCCTAAACTTGTGAACAGCAGTGTATATGTATTATAATATTTAACATCCTTGAAACTGTAATACATTTTTTTTTTCAGAATTCAAAAGAATACAAATATTCAAAAGAGCAGAATTTATTCTATATATATATATATATATATATATTTTGTAACAGTTCAGTTTAATAGCACTATTTTAATGTGTCCTTCCTGAATATAGTATTATATATAAAGTATAAATATTTATTAAAATTAAAAAAAGAAAAATCTTACTGACCCTAATTGTGTTAACATTCATTTGTGATCAAATGTTTCTGTTGTCTCCGTTCACTAATTGATTCAGTTCAGTCCAACTTCTTAGCTAGCAAACAATCGACTTGTTTAGGTTTAATACCTAAAAGTAGCAGTAAATTTAATTTAAATGAATTAAAAGATTTATTAAAAATGAGATTATATTGTGGTTTCCCACAGATTTGGTTTGTTAGGTGGTCCAAACTATTAGTTTTTTTTTGGTTGTTGAAATGGTCCATCACCTAAAAAAGAACTAGTGAACTGAAAAAGAATTATTATTATTAAATAAACATTTTAATTGTACATTTTAAATTACATTTAATTTAATATTACATTTAAATGATTGTATTTGTTTGTAGATAAGGTAGAAGCTGAGCTGCTGCACACCTACAGTCGGATCGATCCGTACGACACACTCATCTTGTGCGTTCGTCTGGCTGTGCTGACTGCCGTCACGCTCACTGTACCCATCGTGCTGTTTCCTGTGAGTTTTACACATACAAACACCATTACAATTTTAAATAAACTACATCTTATCAAGTTACAACTTTCCTAGAGCAGTCAGGATTGGATGACAGCCAGTATTTCAGTATCTGATTTCAGTGCTTTGCCTTTTGATGTCTCTTCTCAGGTAAGAAGAGCAATTCAGCAGTTGTTCTTCCCAAATAAAACCTTCTGGTGGCCACGTCACATCGCCATAGCTGTCACCCTCCTCACCCTCATCAACTTACTGGTCATCTTCGCCCCAAACATCCTGGGCATCTTCGGAGTCATTGGTGGGTTTGGTGCTTTCTTTCTTTCTTTTGTAGTTTCATGGGTGTGAAAAAAGTGTGAGAGCAGTGTACAGTGTCCTTAAAGGGGTTATCGGATGCAAAGTTCACTTTTTCACTTTGTCATTTACTCTCGACATCTGAGCTGCTGAAGATGCAGCGGATTAAGTTTGTTTGTAAAGGGAATTTGCCTCCCGATCTACATAAATGCGTCTATGTTCGCGCAAATCATTCGTGATCCAGCTTCACCTACAGCAGAAGTGAGTTTAAGGGTTTTTTAAATGAATCTCTGCAATCACCTTTCCTAATAACGTGCTAGTTAGCAAGTTTAGCTGCTAAATACGGCTAAAGTAAACAGGCTCGTCACTCCACAGAGAGAAGAGAGGGGCGGGGCGAGCAGAGCTCATTAACATTTAAAGCAGCCTCGACCAGAATAGGATGATTTTGCAGAGCTGATTTTGGCAAGGTAAAAAGGGTGTTATTTTATACAGCCACTGAGAATTTTTTAACCAAAGTATATTACAGATTTTTCATTAAGACCCTAAAGAATGATATCAACTTGTGGAAATTGGGCATCCGATGACCCTTTGAAAGGAGAAGTCCACTTCCAGAACAACAATTTAAAGATAATGTCATCCAAGATGTTTAATGTCTTTCTTTCTTCAGTCGTGAATAAATTGTGTTTTTTGAGGAAAACATTTCACGATTTTTCTCCAAATAATGGATTGATATGATGCCCCGAGTTTGAACTTCCAAAATACAGTTTAAATGCGGATTCAAACGATCCTAAATGCGGTTGTTAACGATCCCAGCCGAGGAAGAAGGGTCTTATCTAGTGAAACAATCTGTTATTTTCATTAAAAAAAAATACGATTTAAATACTTTTTAATCTCAAACGCTCGTCTTGTCTTGCTTTGCCTGAACTCTGTGTATTCTGGTTCAAGACAGTTAGGGTATGTCAAAAAACTCCAATAGTATTTTCTCCCTCAACTTCAAAAATAATTTCAGAATCATCCTACATCGCTGCAGAAGTACCGACCCAGTCTTTGCAAAGTGAACATGCAAAGAAGATCAAACACCCTTAACAAAAAAGGTAAAACAGCGATATAGGGCGATTTTGAAGTTGAGGGAGAAAAAAAGGTTGGAGTTTTGGGAGAGCAAGACAAGACAAGCGTTTGACATTAAAAAGTATATAAATTGTATTATTTTTATGAAAATTACCAATTGTTTCGCTAGATAAGACCCTTCTTCCTTGGCTGGGATTGTTTGCAACTGCATCTGGGAGCGTTTGAAGCCGCATTTAAACTACATTTTGCAAGTTCAAACTTGGAGCACCATGTTAGTCCATTATATGAAGAAAAATGCTGAAATGTTTTCCTCAAAGAACATAATTTCTTTACGACTGAAGAAAGAAAGACATGAACAATGGATGACAAGGGGGTGAGTACATTATATGTGAATCTTTGTTTTGGAAGTGGACTTCTCCTTTAAATCTCACCATGACAACCTCAAGGACCTCATAGTTGCTTTTATCTCCACATGCATTAGTGTCTCAGTCTTAGACTATAATACTGTACGAACAGTTCCAGCCATGCATAAATCCATCGCCAACAGCATTATTAATCGCCTTTGGAATGTGTATATAATTATCAGCAGGGCCCCATTATGCTTTTCCATTTATTACATTATAGTTTCTCCTGGTCTCACACTTAACTCGATAACACTAATTGTTTCTCCACTGCTTGTGAGTTTTACCTACCTCAGAGAAGAATGCACACTATTGTTCTCATGGGCCGACCACCATGAGAAGTCTCTCAAAGACTATGGCTTATGTAACTTCAATAGCTTTAGCACAAGATTTAGTCCTGAGGCATGATGTTAGTGAAGAATGAAGGTTTAGGTTTGCAGTATGTAAGCGTGTACATGTGTTTATTGTTCTGTAGGTGCCACGTCCGCGCCGTGTCTCATCTTTATATTTCCAGCTGTGTTTTACATTCGCATTGTTCCCAAGGAAGAAGAACCTATGCGCTCACCGCCGAAAATATTTGTAAGTACTTGGAAATGCACTACGGTATTAGATTCCTTCCCATTCATCCACAATGTTATCTAGTTTCTTAGTGCTTGTAGGAATGTAGATGCTTTGAAAATGTTCACACTATTAGATTGAGATCCTCTGAAAACTAATCATGCTAAAAAGCTTTGTAAATCCCTTGGGTAAATCTTTTGTGTGACCCAAAACTATTGTAAACTAGTAAACTAATTCCACTTAAGTTACAGCAAACTGCAGGAAACAGGAGATGCTGGGCGAAACTTGAACGTGTAATTGTAGTATTTGTTGTACATGTCCAAAGAAAAAAAACATTTTTATAAACATTTTTATTTTACCCACATAGCTTTTTTTTTATGACAGCTAAAGGTATTTTCTCCCTTTTTTCACATTGTAATGTATTTTTTGATTTTTAAATTCAGTTTCATTTAATTAAAAATTACATTTGTACATATCATTTTAAGTATGCAAATACAAAATATTTAATTTATGCTCATAACAAAGAAAAAAAGATCATGCTTATGAAAATGTCATAATGCAAAAAAAAAAAAAAAAAAATGTTCTGAAAACTGGCCTCATCTTGTTTTATTTCATTTATCTTTTTAGATGATATACTTCATTAATGTTAAATGTATTTAAATGTAATGCAAAATGTACTTTATTTTAAAACCATGCATATAAAAATGGCACAATGCCGAACAATCTTACAAATTGGCTTTATTTTGTTTGCAAATTATATTTTTATTTAATTTATCATTTTAGATGACATTTCAGTAATGTAAAATGTGTTTCATTTTAATGCAAAATGTGCTTAATTTTAAAATCATGCACATGAAAATGGCACAATGCAGAAAAATATATTACAAGTTGGCTTCATTTTGTTTGCAAATTCTATTTTATTTCTTTTTTTTTTAGACATTTCATTATTGTAAAATGTATTTAAATATTTTTTTTCTAAACTGGCTTCATTTTGTCTGCAAATTTTATTTTATTTCATTTATCTTTTTCGATAACATTTCTTAATGTTATCTAAAAATGCTTAATTTTAAAATCATGCACATAAAAATGGCACAATGCGGAAAAACATCTTACAAATTGGCTTCATTTTCTTGCAAATTTTATTTAATTTCATTATAGTTTTAGACATATTTCATTAATGTAAAATGTATTTAAATGTAATGCAAACGTGCTTAATTTTAAAATCATGCATATGAAAATGGCACAATGCCGAAAAAATCATACAAGTTGGCTTCATTTTGTTTGCAATTTTTTTAATTTCATTTATATTTTTAGATGATATATTTCATTAATGTAAAATGTGTTTAATTGTAATGAAAAATGTGCTTAAATATGCTTTATTTTAAAATCAGGCACATTAAAAAGGGCACAGTGCTGAAAAAATGTTGTTTGCAAATTTTATTTTATTTCATTTATCTTTTAGATGACATTTAATTAATGCCGAATGTGTTTAATTGTAATGCAAATTGTGCTTTATTTTAAAATCATTCACATGAAAATGGCACAATGCAGAAAAAAATTACAAATTGGCTTTATTTGGCTTTATATCTTTTTAAATGACGTATTTCATTCATGTAAAATGTATTTAATTGTAATGCAAAATGAGCTTAATTTTAAAATCGTGCACATAAAAATAGCACAATGCACAAAATAAATGTACAAGTTAGCTTCATTTTGTTTGCAAATTTAATTCAAATTTTATTTATTTATTTTTAGATGACATTTCATTAATGTAAAATGTGCTTAACTGTAATGTAAATGTGCTTAAATATGCTTAATTTTGAAATCAAGCACATGAAATGTTGCAATGTTTATTTTATTTTGACCCAGATATTTTGTAATAAGCACCCAGTCATATTTTTTAGATCACATATTTCATTAATCACTTGAGCAACGTTGTTAATAATCCTTCCTCTCTCCTTCTTTTCCAGGCTGCTTGCTTTGCCATTTTAGGAGTCCTATTTATGATAATGAGCCTCAGCTTCATCATCATCGATTGGACATCAGGGTCCAGCAAAGGAAGCAGTGGTCATTAGGCCTCATCCTCTAATGGTTTATGCTTTTTAATATTACTTTCGGGTCAGTAGTTGGGGAGGATGCATAATCTCTCAGTGATCAGTCACGAGTAGTAACAGATTCCTAGCTTTAGTTGCATTCAATCAATGCATTATTTGGGCCATGTGACCTGCATGTGCTGTAAATGGGGTCTTGCCCCATCTCAGGCCGGCATTAAATCTATTTAAAGGCCATCCGCTTTCACAAAGAAGCGGATGGGACAATGGAAATAGTTGGTTTTAAAGCAAAGAGAACATAATCAGAAAAGACAACCAGAATTAGAAAATCAAAGCTTGTGATAGTTAGTTTGTGCCATAGTAACAGCACATGCAGTATGCAGGGTTTGCAAACAAAAGGGATTTTGCATTCTAACCAAATGGACTCAGCTGGCCCAACCTTTATATTATGACCTTTGATCCTTGCCCTTCGGCCACATTCACAAGAGATTAGAATCACAGTAAGTGCTCAATTCTTATGGGAGGAATAAAGTGTTTATTTCATCATATCTCATCATAGATATAGCAATACTCTGTGCAATAGCTGTGAGATATCTGACACGGAAGGCTGTTGAGAAGCGACGCACGACCTCGTCCAGAATCCAGATTTGGTGCAGTCTATTACACAATTTCAAATTTATGCAAATTGTACGTATAGATGTACATGTCACATTTTTATATGGATTTATAATGTTTATCCTTTATATAATATATTAGTAGATATATGAGCATAAATATATATGATATATATAAGAGTATTCAGATTCATCCGGTGTTCTCAAGCTTATCTATCACATCCCTTTACACTATTTGTGACTATTAAGGTAAAATGGCATCTTTGATACATTAAGATTTAAAGAGACAGGCACATTTGAAATATTCTTCTTTTTTAGGAACACTACTGGTTGCGATGGGAAAGCACAGATTGGAAAGCACAGTTAATCATAGGGTCAGGTTGTAATGATCCCATGAGTCCTGCTGACTGATTTTGAACCACCCTCTGGATTTATATGCGGAGAAAACCAAAAACACAGATTCACAGGGTCTTCTCCTTAACTGGAGAAACAAATGTGGTGCATTGATGCACATAAATGTTTTAGTTAATGTTGCCCGGTGGAAGCTGATCGTTTTGCTTTTAGATTAAGGCTTAAAAAAACAGGCTATTAACCCAAGTAGACGGATGATTTCAGAGATCGTTTTCCACACAGGGCGATTACCGAAATCTTAAACTGTAGCACTTTCAGTTGAAGCACAACTTCCGTTCAGTCTCCTAACCTAGTGACCCAGTTACAACGTATAATCATAGATTAATATATTTTGTAAACAGATATAAGAACAAAAGCCTACGTACTACTAACTGTAAATTGTTCAAAGAAAAAGTAACGTGTGGATGTCTAACATGGTACATAAATATTTTAAACTTTGTAATTGAAACTCCTTAAAAAACTATAAATCAAGCACTTACTGGCCCATAATGATCTTAGTGGTAACACTGTGGTGTTTTAGTGTGTGTGTATGTGTGTGAATGTGTGTGTCCTCTTCTCTTCTCGCTTATGGAGAATACTTCAGTCAGTGAATGTACTGTATTGGACTGTAAGATGTCTAAATGAGATGTGCATTTAAATTGTGGTACTTTTTTATTCAGTTTTTGTCTAAGTAATGTTTAATGGATAGAACAACCACACATATAACTAAATCATCATATCTGTGAACCAGTGTTAGCATAATTACATATCTCGATATCTTCTTTCGGTGTTTTATATGTCCCTGGTGCTGCATCGAGGGCCTGTCAGACAGTGAAGGCACTGTAAAATATATTTCAAATTACAATCTGTACTTCCTTGTTTAAAAAAAGCTTGGCCAGATGCGTCATTTCCCTCTTTGTGGTGTTTTGGATATACGTACATGAGAATGAGATTAAAGATGTCGGTATGATTGCTTAAGTGTATCATTGAAATGACCCATTGAGATCATTGATATTTTTTGGTGAAGAAGCATTTAGTTGTGTGTTTTGGTGATGGTGAGATGTTGTAGTGGTGTAATGCCGCACACACCAATGTGGTTTCTTAAGCACAAAAGTGTCCCATCGTTTTAGCAGTGTGTGTTTATGTGTTCACATGCCTGAGAACTAATTGTGCCAGTTGTTAAGGAATTGCCAGTATCTGTCCTTAAGTCCGTCCGTCCTTGATTCAGAGTCTGAACATGACTTTGAAAGTATGTGAATCTTATGCAGACATGCCCAGGTTGCATTTCACCCCAAAATCAGACAGCAACAACAAAAAAAATCTGTATACCGTTGAGGTCAAAAGTTTACATACACCTTGCAGAATCTGCAAAATGTTAATTATTTTACCAAAATAAAAGGGGTGGGGTGAAAACTTTTGGAATTTGAAGATCAGGATAAATTTAACTTATTTTGTCTTCTAAGAAACATGTAAGAAACTTCTGTAGCTTCTTAAATGGGTCATTTTTATAAATTCAACTATTAATTTCTCTTGTGGACCATACGTAAATGTCTGTTATGTGAAATATCTTATGCAGACCAGTACTAAATAAAATAATATGCATTTTGTATGATCCCTCTTATTTTGGTAAAATAATTAACATTTTGCAGATTCTCAAAGGTGTATATAAACTTATGACCTCAACTGTATATTATATATTCAGTTATTTATATACTTTCATTCAGAATGCTTTAAATTGACCAAAAGTGACAATAAATATGTGTTTTATAATTTATATTTAAAATAAATTATATAAGAATGCTGAAAAAAATGAGCATCAAATCAGCATATTAAAATTATTTCTGAATGACTGATGAAATTTTGCTTTGCCATCATGGGCTTAAATTACATTTATAAAATGTATTCAAGTAGAAAACAGTTATTTAAAATACTTCACAGTATTTTTGATGTGTATTTTTAATATATATATTACATTATATTACTATAACAGGGTTTATTTTCTCTAAGAAAAATTTAATTTTTGTCATTTGATTTTGGGGTGACATTTTCGTGAGATTCACTGAGAGAGATTGTAATTTTGATTTGATAATGTTTGTGATTATTTTTAAAGAGAGTTAGCGTTTGTGAGTATTTTAAGGAGAAAAGACTCCTTTCTGATGTATCCACTGCATAAAATAATGATTTTATGATGAGTTTATGTTAACTAGTAAGATCTTATTAACTTACTATCGTATAGCACAAAGTAGGAATCTTTAGTATCGATGGTGAATCATGCATAAATACTGTTCCCAATTATAAAAGTACAATCTAATTGCTGCAACTAGAGCATTAGAAGTGGTGCACCAGAAACTGCCCCGAACCACAAGATCCCCCATAATGCTGTGCTTGCATCCCCAGGCTTTCACATGCACAGCTTTGACGTCTGGGCTGACAGCAGCACTTTTTAAGCACCTGCAGATCATACAATATGATCTCCAAATCTGCAAGGTATCACAAAGTAGCAGAGGGGGGAAGATTTAAATTGTGTTTTTAGCAGCTGTGTACTTGTGTTCAGTTCGCGTGATGTTTTCCTTGTGATGTAATGAAAGTGTCATCTGTTTGTAACAGTTTCTATGAATTCATTACTTACATGGCAGCATTTATAAATAATGTACATAAATGTAAACCCTTTATATTATAAGCACATCTATAGTTTGTATATTGTAAATAGGCAGATGATGTTTAGTCTGATGATTAAAACGTAATAATTTTTAAAAAATGCTTTTTAAAAAGCCAGTTTATGTCTTTATTTTCTTTATTCTCAGTATCGAGTACATTGCTGGCAGTTAATGTACTGTAAACAATGTTCAAATAAAAAAGAATAAATAATATTCATTCATTCTTGAATCTGTGGTCTCTATTTCTTATATTCATGTTAGTGTTCAGATGATGTCTCTGTTGTAAACTGAACAGGTAACCAATGTAAATGAGAGTTAAATGCCCTATGCATGTGTCATTTATCAGATCTGTATGAAGCAACTAACCTTACATTAATTGCAGGTTGAGATAAAGTCTTTTTCAAGGGCACAGTGGTTTGAAAGCAGCTCCTGCAGATCTTTTCTTCCATCATCAGCAACTGTCTCTTTTCCTTCCTGCTGACTGAAGTGCAAAGCTGTTTACGTCTCACATGATTTCTCCTGTGAGAAAATGGACAGAGCATTTTGTTAATGCTCGATCTGAATGCATCCAATCTGACAAATATGCTGAAGATTCTCAAGTTTAATGTATATCACCTCAATAGTCTTAAAAATAAAGACACTTAAACGATTCAATAAACAATCTTTAAAACCCATGGACCCTTTTAATTAGACATGAAGCTTCTTTATAGTGGAAAACTGTTCTTAAGATTATTTATTTGCTCTTCACACTGAAGAAAAAAAAAGGTTCTTTTAAAGAACTTTTAAGAATTGCTCTAATTTATCTTAATTTGTTTCGTTGTAGCTCTGTTTACCTGCATATGTAATCTGATAATCTATCCACATTATTTTTCAGGATGAAGAAAAGCCGTTTTCTGCCACTGTAGGGAAAAGGTGAAAAGATTAACAAAGTGAAGTAAACGGTAAAATTGTTTGCACTGCAAACCAGTGTGTTCATAATTAAAATAACACGTTAAAATAATATGGTTAAGACACATAAATTTGCAATATCAAGCTGCAAAACGAGCTTTTTTTGTACAGCTCGTTCTGCTGTTTGATATTACAAACTGGTATTTCTTATATTTTACACGTTGATTTGAAGTGCAAATAGTTTTACCGTTTACTACACTGTTTTTAGTTTAGTTAGCCTACTACTGTTTTTTTAGTTATTTACGTGTAGCGGCTTTTACATAAAATATCTTAAGTTTGCGTTGCAAACCCTGGTGAAAAAAAACAGCATATGCTGGTAGGTATGTTTTGATGCTGGAATGCTGGTTAGGTAGGTTTTGATGCTGGTTTAAGCTGTTCCTTTGCTGGTTCATGCTGGTCCTTGACCAGCAACATGACCAGCAAAAACCAGCAAAGGACCAGCTTAAACCAGCATCAAAACCTACCTAACCAGCATATGCTGTTTTTTTCACCAGGGAAATAAGGTAGCCCTTACGAAAAAGAAGTTGATTCAAGTGTGCTATTAGTATACTTCTTTTAAACTAAAAATAGGAAAGTATACTTTCAGTCTACTTTTTATGTACTTCTCAGAAATGTGCTTTATATACTTATCAGAAATCTACTTAAAATTACATTTAAGTATACTTGACTTACACTTAGAAAAAGTCTAAATATATTTGAGCAATACTTGTGCTCTGAGAATCAGTGTTTTCATTGTTACACGTGAGATGCTATTACACATCTTCTGTACAGAATTTCCAAAACACAAGCGAAGAAGAAACCAAAACAGATGCTTCCACACTGTAAAAAATGCAAATACATATTTTCCATTTTACAAAACATTTTGTCTCAAATACTAAAAAAATGCTATTTTCTTGAAACTGAAAACCCTTGTCAGACCAACAAAATTACGCAAATGTTGTCCCAACTAGTCAAACACAGTTGTCTGAGCAAAGAATTTCATATTGTTGAAATTTTAAGGCTTTGCAAGTTCCCAGCATGCATTGCAGCATGAATAAATTATCCAGTTACTGTTATAGGATTATTGTTTTGCTGTTTGCTGACTTAATTTAAACTTTTTTTGTTGTTGTTTTGTCTTTATTGTTAGTTATTTGTTGTACTGTGACATAAAGATCTCATCTTTTTAATATTTGCTGATTGCCACCATTCTTGAGGTTTGTGTATCTAGTTTTGAGGCCTAGTGCCCGGTTGCATAAAGAGCCTTAAGTTTTTCCCTTAAGTATGAAACTTAAGGCATGATTTCCCCTTACGTAAGGGGATGATTTAAGGGTGTTGCATATAATCCCTTAAATACTTCCCTTACTAAAAGAGAAACCGTTAAGTGTTTGACGACAGCGATTCAAGGTTTGCCGTTAAAAAAATCTATTGTTGCTATGGACACGTTATTTTGTAATGCAGATAGTGGTGTAAGTTTTCACAGAGAACAGTATAACACGGATAAGGAGAACAAAATATAAACCAAATATAAACGAGAAGGACCAAGCGAGACGGAAACTCAAACTGATAATTGACTCAAAAGAAAAATTCTGAAAAATCATTTTATTGAGTTTCCGAGGCGATTGAACATTATGAAGCGTATGTTTCATTTCGAAAGCCGGAGGGCGCTCTTGCGCTGAAAGTCCAATCCGGACTCATAGAAGTGTTATGATGGAATACAGCAGTAATCGCTGCAGCTAAACTGAAACGTAAACACAATAAACACACGATTGCGACAATATACGGTTTATGTGTGTTTTTTAAGTTATCTCCAGGTAATACGTAGGAAAATACAGGAATAAAATATCGAATATAAATTTGTTCTCGTGTGTGACGGACTCTTGTTTGAGGTATTATGTGTGAATGTAATTTAATCAATGGTTATGTGTGAATAAATGCCTAAATTAATCTGTTTAACATATAAAGAGGACGATCGTGGATTGAATCAGCGCGCTGTTTAACACTTAAGGTGACATTTTCCATACCTTATGTTATACTTAGGGAAATGACAGCTAAGGGGCTTTATGCAACACTTAAAGGGGTTTAAGGGATACTTAATAGAAATTCTAAGGGTCTATGACGTTTCAACTAAAGAAACCCTTAAGTGACATTTAAGGGATATTTTATGCAACGCCCTTAAGTGTAAGGGAAACATAAGGGCGATCTTAAGGGAAAATTACACTTAAGGCTCTTTATGCAACCGGGCACAGATACTTTCAAACACTTGCATCCATTTCCTGGATATCTTAGTCTTATAAAATGCTTTACAAACAGAGACAACATTGTGTATGTATTAGACTAAATTATTTGAGTTGTTTTGTATGTTTAGATATTCATATAAGAAAATATATACAAATTAATACCTGAATAGGAATATAATAATATGCTTGAAATATGATATAAAGTGAACTTAAAGAAAACTTATGAGTATACTTACAGTATAAATCTATTAAACTAGTAGTTTACTGAGACTATACTTAAAAGTGTACTGAAAGTGCATAAAAAAGTATTTAATTAGTAAATTATCAGTATACCTAATAGTTCACTTTTAGTATACTTGCAGTACAAACTGAAAACATAGATGTAAACTAGTTGTGTACTCGAAGTTTACTACTGTTTTACTTATATTTAAAAGTATACTTTTATATACTAGAAAGTGGGCCAATTTAGTCCCAAGGAGTATTAAAGTAGTACACTGAAAACTATACTACTAGTATGCTGATATTTGTATACTTACTACATAAAGTATACTTAGAAATATACTTGAACTTTACTTAAGCATACTTAATAAAATAAACTTGAAGTATACTTCTTTTTGGTAAGGGAGATAATAGAAGTAAGACGAACCATGCCTCAAATATTTCTATATGAGGTAAGAAATGTTAATGTAATCCAAATTTAAACATTTCCAGGCTTACACAAACAGCTCCGGGGGGAGAAACAAGCAGTTTTATCTATTAAACTCAATTAACAGTTCAAAACTACTTTTTGAATACCTTACATTAAGCTATATTGAACTGAAACTGGTGTCTAAGTGTAAATTAATATAATTTCAGACACACGGGGGCGGTATGAAACTCAGAGACAGGTGTAGCCCTCTGTCGTAATGCTGTTTGCTCAAGCCTAACGATGGAAATGCACTCCATATGGAAAAATCATTGAAAAATCAAGGTTTCATCTCCTGCCTGAGCGCAAATCATACAGAACACATGCTGAAATCACTGCGTCAATATTGACACAAGTCTCAACAAAATACATTTCTAACAGAGGGCCTAAAAATGTCATTTGTCAAAAGGGCAAACAAAAAAGATGTAATACAAACACGCACACAGGGAATTTCGCCTCCAAAGAAGCCTGCAAAAAAAAAAAAAAATTAAATAAATAAATAAATACCACATTTAAAAATAAAACCCAGCTTTTAAAACATTTTATATTTTTCTTTATTTAGTTAGCAGTTGTTTATTTTGTTATTCAACTTAATTTTAGTAAATATATTCAAAAACTACATTTCCCATGAGCACCCGCGGTGGGCGTATCAGAGAGGGACTGGCTGGCATTGAGCGAGGAGCCTAACAGTTCTAAACTGTCTTCTGCTGTGTGGCAGAGAGCAACTTCTTAGCAGACTGGGGTGTGGCGGCTTTCAAAACACTGAAAGAAATCAGAGACCGCTCAACGTTGGTTATCCAACGGCGCTTAGTAGTCAAAACCCTCGGCGACCAGCAAACGGACTAACCGAGGGAAACAACGGGGATTTTTGTTTTGCATTTTCTGATTCATTCAGTTTCTCGTCGCCGATTATCTCGTCGTTCGACTTGCTTTCTAATACCTGAGCGCAAAAAACTTTTTTTGCAAACTTTTTGTGGATATATGTGTTTTTCCTTTTCCTGTCCGCGTGATGTAAAACTCCAACGTCTGGCTACTTGGTTTCTCTCGGGAGCGTTAAACGTCAACGGATTCCAGGTGTTGTTTTAATCTCAGTATCTTAGATATACATTTCTTTTTTTGTTACTCAATCCCAAACGTTTTCGAAAGATATATCGGACGTATAAAACTGGCGTTTTGGATCTAGTAGTCTCTTAAGGACATTTCCCCTCCTTGGACTTGCGACAGTCATTTTTTTTCAAAACCAAAAGAGGAAGTTAGTCACGGAAGACTAATTAAAAAACTCCAGTCGCTTTAAAAGGGTAATACCTTTTATTTTTTTCTCCTAAATCTATACTCATAAATCCGTAGCCCTGAAGCGCGCATTCGGAACCATGGGCTGTACCGTGAGCCAGGAAGATAAAGCCGCGGCCGAGCGGTCCAAAATGATTGACAGGAATCTGCGAGAGGACGGCGAGAAAGCCGCCAAAGAAGTGAAACTGCTGCTGTTGGGTGAGTGACGATTTACAGATAACGGTCACCGACTCGCTAATGTAAAATATCGCGGTTATAAGCACTTTGTCACACAGGCAAGTCTGTATTTTATTCAAAAACTTGTTTTAAACGCCTTTGAGACGTTCTTGCGAAGTTCGAGGCCAAGTTTCTAGGTAACGTATGTGTGTCAGGTTTCCTCCTCAGGTGTGGCCTGCAAAAAACTGTCAACGGATATGAAGAAAAAATGTCAACTGAAGCAAGCGTTTGCTTGTACCGTACTTTTCTAATTCTTATTTTCAGTTGTTGTTTATTACTCAAATTATGAGGCGTGTGCAAAACTATAAACTTGTCATTTGAGAAGCTTGGATGCTCTGTTAGATTATATGATGACACTCGTTTTTGGCACTCAACAGTTACTATTATTGCTTCAGAAGGTCACTCTACCAGTTAAAAGTCTGGACACACCTACTCTTTCTGAATTTATGACTACTTCAGAGTAATACTAAAGGTATTTTAATAGCACGAAGAATGAGTATTATGTAAGATAAAAATAATCTTTGAAGTAGCCAACCTTATTTACATTTACGCATTTGTGATCCTGGACCACAAAACCAGTCTTAAGTCGCTGGGGTTTATTTGTAGCAATAGCCAAAAATACATTGTATGGGTCAGAATTATTGATTTTTCTTTTATGGCTAAAATCATTAGGAAATTAAGTAAACATCATGTTCCATTAAGATATTTTGTAAAGTTCCTACTGTAAATGTATGAAAACTTAATTTTTGATTAGTAATATACATTTTGGCCAAATATTGTCCTATCCTAACAAACTATACGTCAATGAAAAGCTTATTTATTCAGATTTCATATGATGTATAAATCTCAAAATTACGACTGGTTTTGTGATCCAGGGTCACATTTGACAGAACACTTACATTGCATTCAAGGTACATATTTACATTTTTATAAGTTCTTGCTCTTCCTGGGAATTGAAGCTATGATCTTGGTGTTGCTAGCACCATGCTGTACTATTTAAGCTACAATTTCGTCTCAGTGCCTTAATACTGAAGGATGGTCCAAACATCCATTTTAAAAGCTGTATTATAGAGTGATGACGCGTCATAAAAACAATCGGCCATATTGGCAGCACTGAATGTAAACAATGCCACTGAACTGAATGAGACTCACATGTTTTGCTGATTATTCCAGCTGAAAATGGTCAATTATTGTGATGTTTTGGGCTGTGCTAATCGCTTGAACTGGGAAGAATATTTAAAGTGCTATAGACTGCCAAAAGGAGAAGAGTGCACAAACTGTCTGAGGAGCAAAAGTGGTCGTTTGTGATTGGCCAGACTGAACCTGATTTCCAGGGCAAGAATATTGACAATATTCATGTTTGTTCTTATCATTTCTGGTCAGGTAGGTGAAATATTAGGCTAATATCTTAATTAATACTGCTTGTATGTAACTTTACCACCTGTTAACTTTAGTTTGTCAAAATATTGCAGCCTTTCCTGCTCCACCAAGTCTATCTCTATGTGATTTAGCAGCTTCCACATGTTTTTCTCGTGGTTTAGACAGCATAAATTAGCAGAACAGCAATTAGCAGTACATTTACCATGCAGTCAATGCCGTTGTTTACATCCAACTATCACCAGTATGGCTGCACATCCGGGTAACTGACCAAACCGTAAGTGCAAACCCTGTAGTGTGCCCAGATTTTTGCCTGGTAGTGCATGTGTGTGAAACTTTCCCAGTCGCAGAGAAACACAAATACGTAGATGTTGAAACTGGTTATTTTAGTATGACTTTTAAGGGGAGAGGTTGAGGGAATGTTTTGACAGTGCCTGTGATCACTCTCAGCATCTCTTGTGGTGCGGCACGGCCACACACACTCACACTCAGCGTGCACTTTGGCCTGTGCTTTAACAGAAATGCAGGAATTCTGTGGGGGGAATGTTTTCGGAAGGCTTAGAGCCCAAACAGAAGCTTGGAACATCCACCCTGAGCCAAAGAAAGTGTTGAAAGTACATTTTTGGCAGGAGTTGTGTATTGTACTGCTTTGCGTGTTTGTTAAGGACTCTTGCTGAGAAATGAAATACTTGGTGTAGAGCTTTTTATCGGGAGTTCTAAAGCCTTTTGAATTTTACTTTATGAAGTCAGAAGATTGCTTTGGCGTACCACTGAGTTGACTTTTGAAAACATATGACAATGTCATATGACAGGGAGACAACGTTGTGCTCCGTAGCTTTTGGAGATGCATAGTCATTTTGTTTTTTTGTTTTTTTGTTTTTTTTCCCCTCCTTCACATTTAATATGTCAAACACAGTTACAGACTGTTAGTTATCTTTCACGATGGTGTTTGTGTCAGGTGAATTTGAATTTGAGGTGTATGTTTGTCCCACTGACAATGAAATTACGTTGTTTTTCCTTCCATATGTATGATAAACACTTGCAGTATTTTAGTAGATTATGCAATTTTCCATGCCAGTCACAAAAACCTGAAGACTCATCATGATTTTGTTCCTCATATTTGTGTTTTGGTATCTTTATGTGAAAAATTTTCCAGTCAAAAGTTTTTGATGTTTTTTTTAAAAGAAGTCTCTTCTGCTCACCAAGCCTACATTTATTTAATCAAAAGTACAGCGCAAACAGTAAAATTCTGAATTATTTTTACTATTTTAAAGTGTAATGTATTCCTGTGATTTCAAAGCTGAATTTTTGGCATCATTACTCCAGTCTTCAGTGTCACATGATCCTTCCGAAATCATTCTAATATGCTGATTTGCTGTTTAAGGAACATTTATATTTATTATTATTATTATTATTATTGTTATTGTTGTTGTTGTTGTTATTATTATTATTATTATTATTATTATTATTATTATTATTATTATTATTATTATTATTATTATCTTCAATATTTAAAACAGTTGAGTTTTTTTTTTTTTTTTTTTTTTTTTTAGGATTTTTTGATGCATACAAAGATCCAAAGATCAGCATTTATCTGAAATAAAAAGCTTTTGTAACATTATACATATCATTCAAATATGATAATAAAGACATTTTCCACTCAGCTGGTTTCAACATAATAAATGTTTTCAAGCAGCAAATCAGAATATTAGAATGATTTCTGAAGGATCATGTAACTGGAGTAATGATGCTAAAAATTCAGCTGTGAAATCTCAGGAATAAATTACATTTTAAAATATATTCAAAAAGAAAATGGTTATTTTAAATAGTAAAAATATTTCAAAAATTGTACTGTTTTTACAGTATCAAATAAATGCAGGCTTGCTGAGCAGAAGAGACTTCTTTAAAAATCATTACAAATCTTACAGTTCAAAAACTGGTAGTGAAGTTATAGGAAGTGAAGGTATAGAAGCTGGTCTTTCCAATTTGACTTTTTTATTTAAGTCTAAAATTTGGACCATCATTTTGAGCTTCCTAATGAGTCAGCTGTCTTATCAGCCTGCAGGACACCTACTCTGTTAAGTAACAGTGAACAATCCTAATAATGTTTCCTCTGTCACTTACTACATTTAATTCTAGGTCTCGGTGGGCTGTGCTCTAATAGCAGACGTGCCGAGTAAACACTAGGTTAGGGATTTGAGTCACTCTCTGACGAGGTTTAAATGACGTACATCTAGACATGTAACTCTTTAAACTGGGAAGTGACAACAGAATCTCACATATTAAGAAACGCATACAGTCTAATTCCCCAGAATCATCACCAGTTTCTTAAAACGATTACGTCTTTAACCCCAAACCTTCTCCTAATGCCAGGAAATGACCTCCTGGTTTGGAAAACATGGTTGAGTTTAGGAAAAGATACGGTCAGTCTCACACGGCTCTGGTCTTTCCAAACTCAAACTTTTGGTTCAGAGGGGAGTGTTGCATTGCTATGGACTATTTTTAGCTTTAGAGGCAGATGTAGGGAAAAGTTGTATTTCCAGGCTCCCAGAACTCCCGAGTTAAGGCAATAGAGGAAGTGTTAAACAATCTTTCAGAAACTCATTTAACGATAAGCTGGTGCAGACTTTGTTTGTGTTTTTGTTCGTCTTAATTCCAGGAATGATTCTTTAGCTGGGCTTACCCTTTAGGTTTTCTGAACTTTGTTCAAATTTAATCTTCCACAGTGAATTCCAGTGCATTGCTCTATTTATTTGTTCTAGTCATGGATTGTTCTAACTGCCTTCGTTTTCCGGCTTTACTGGCAGAGGGAAATATTCATTTGCGTCTTCATACTTATCACCCTTGATGCACGGACAAGTCTGAACATCTCCAAACCGTTACTTGCAGCATGTGTGTACTTGAAATTCATTCTTACTTGGTTAAATATT